>NW_025920111.1:1014709-1097670 GCF_902686445.1 Sciurus carolinensis
TATTTGTTTCCATATTTCAGAGGTCATCATTCTTCATTACTTGGTATTTAATATCTATGGTAGTTTGAATGTATCTCCCAAAAAGTATGTTACAAAATTAAATTCCACTATAGTAAAATTAAGAGTTGATTAGGCCATTAATATTCTACACCATTAGTGGATTAATGCTGTTACTATGAGAGTGGGTTTATTATCATAGGTGTGAATTCCTTATAAAAGATTGGGTTCCACCCTCCACATGGGTTGAAATAGCACAAAGGCCCTAGTCAGATACTAGTCCCTTGTTCTTGACTTCCCAGTCTCCAGAACTGTAATCAATAAATGCTTTATATGTGTGTGTACATATACATATATGGTGTGTATGTGTGTGTACCTGGGATTGAATCTATAGGTACTTAACCAGAGCCATGAACCAACCATTTTGTAAATTTTTGAAACAGTTCTCACTAAGTTGCTTAGGACCTCACTAAGTTAGAGTCTGCTGGCCTTGAACTTGTGTTCTTCATGCCTCAGCCTCGAGGGTTGCTGGGATTGCAGGTATGTATCACAATGTTTGGCTTCTTGGCAAATTTCTGAATCTTCAGTATTCTGTTACTGCTGTACAAATAGACTAAGACAATGCCTTAAAACTATTTGTTCATATTATGTGTCTGGAATGTTGTTTTTGGTGGCAGGGTAAATGTAGTTCATGTTATTCCATCTTGCCTAGAAGTCTTCCTAGAAATTTTTGATTGGCTGTCAATCATGGTAGCTGTTTACCATGTTGAGAGGTGGATATTTTTGATTCTGACAGGTATCCTTCAGTTTTTTTCTGGTATTCAGTTTGCTTCTTCAAAAACATTTTGGGAAGCTCTTTAGTTATAATACTCTACCTTACTTTAATACTTGGAAAATGTTTTGGAACCATGTGCTTCAGTTGAGTCTCTTTGCTTTAGTTAGTCTTTATGACCTTAGCATCATATATCTTTAAGAGATTTTACTCTGCTTCTTATAAGATTTTGTGGTGTCTCTTTACACTTCCCACACAGTAAGTGTCCTTTGGGGCAAACTGGCTGCACATCTGAAGTCGCTCAAGTTTCCAACTCACCCTCTATTAGCTCATACTGCTAGGAGCTTTATTACCTTGACATATATCCTCTGACTAGGCAAAGGTCATGCACAGTCCAGACCCATAATCAGCAATGGCCCCAGAGGATAAAATGACTATTGATCTCAGTTCACCTTGGACAGTTCTACCTTTTCTCCTGAACTTTTAGTTCATCAAGTTGTAGTTGCTACCACAGTTCTCTGCTGCATCAGAAAATAAGATGCTACCCTCAGAATCCTCTGAGCTCAGACTAGCTCTTGATCTGGTGGATCTCTAGATTGTCAATTCCCTTTATTTCATCTATAGATACTTTAACTGTAAATCACTCTCCCAGACAATCTACAAAATGCCACTCTATTTATTGGGGAAGAAAAACACCAACTTCAGTTTATCACAAGCTTTTCCAAACATTTGTGTATTTAAAATGTCCTTAGCCTGTCCAAATTCCCTTTCTCTTATTTTATTAGGCCCTATTAAGGACAACACCCATGCCACTATTCAGTTCTAACCCCCAACTTGTAGTTGTGACCCAGAACTTCAATTTTGTAATTGATAACAGAAATCTCTGAAAGTAAGAAGAGCTGTAGGGTCACAGTTCTGACTTATCAATGGGAATTGAAGTCAGAATTTTCCCCCTTAAGATCCAGGTACACAGGCCTGCACTAATCTTGACTATCAGATACCCAATATCTTTACTTCATCTTCTCAAAAACTGTCACTATTAGGGACTTTGGAAGCAGTAGTGAAGGGAAATTAGAACCCAAGTAGTAAGAAGTATGTGAAAAACTACTGAGGTCTTAAAATACATAGCACATTACCTTAGCCCTTCTGATTTCTGACAAAAGAAAAACTCAAGACAGGAGCTTCTTTCAGAATATGAATGAGTGCATGAAAAGTGCTAACTGAACAGAAAACATGAAACAGTTCATCTTCAGTCAATTTAAGTGCCCTGGTGTCAGGGGATGTTAAGCAAAGACAGGTGGCACTTCAGAACTGCATATGTACTGCTGGGTGTTTACCACAGAGGCCAGAGGGAAAGGGAAAGAGAGATTCAGGATGTCCCTCAGCCACCTCTGTCATTGGTCCTTGTCACTGCAGGAGAAGTGGGGTGGGTTTAGAAGGGATAAAACAAAAGGCCACAAGTCAAGTACACCAGAAAAAGATGGCTTAAGAAAGCACAGCCAATTCAAGTTTGGCATTGATGGAATCATGGTGTCATTTTTTTTTTCAGTAGCCAAAGAATCCAAGTCAATCTAATTTAAAAAACAATATATTTTTATGCCTTCCCCCCATACTGTATTATCCATAATAAATGCATATCAGGTTAACACTTTGACCAGAGTATGCTGACACATAGCCTAAATATGACAGAATGTGGGTAAAAATCCAACTTCAGTTGGGCATGGTGGTGTATGCCTGTAATACTAGTTACTCAGGAGGCTAAGGCAAGTTTACACTCAGCCTGGACAACTTAGCAAGATCCTGTCTCAAAATTAAATAAAAATTCTGAGATGGAGCTCAGCACATGCCTAACATTCACATGCCCTAGTAAAACACACCAGCACACACATCCCAGCAAAAATTTTGTAGAAATAAGAAGCATGTCAAAGAAAGACCTATTTGGTAAACCTGGCATGATGACACAGAGGATATAACATGGAATTAGGATAAGGAGACTGAACCTCAATCCTTTCTGTTAATTACTAGCAATTTGACCTTCTCTGAGCCTTAGTTTATCTATAAAACTGGGGTTAAAAATAATAACTCACAAGGTAATTGTAAAAGTTAAATTCAAAAATATATTTCTAAATTTTCTATATAACCATATAATCTATTACAGTCACTCTACCAACAATTTCCCTAATCTAGTTACACACATCTAAGAAATAAATGTCATGTGTGGTGCATGGTGGTGCATGGCAATAATCTCAGTGATTTGGGAGGCTGAGGCAGAAGGAGCACAATTTCATAGACAGCCTCAGAAACTTAGTGAGACCCTGTTTCAAATTGAAAATAACACAAAAAGGGTTGGGGATGTGACTGGATCTTGATGCTCTTCTTTGAAATCTTTGGAGATGGAGCCACTGAATCTGTATGCTCTCAAACTTTCCCAGGTCATTCTGATCATGATCAGCTTAGTTTGACAGTCACAGAGCTATATAAGTTTATTCTAACAGCCTAAACCCAGACACAACAAGATAGAACAGAACAGAAATTTTCATCCCAGAATCTAAAATAGCAGAGAAAGCAAGGAGGTTGCTAGAGCTAGAGGGGACAGGACAAGTCTGGTCACATTTCTCCTTTACTGTACAGGACAGAAGCAAGCATTTGGGTATATACGATAGTGGCAACCAAAACTAGCTCAATTCCCCATTTAAAATGGGAGAAAGAAGTCTTACTATCACATTCAAGTATTATTTGAACTAGAAGCTAAACCTGACTTTCTGCAAATGATGTCTTACTGCTATGAACTCAAATAAGTAGGTGACATAAAGGTTCTAGCCACCCAAAAAGAAACTGGGAAATAAAATAAACCATTCAATCACTGGACAAGTCAGTTAGCCAGAAAAGAGACACAGGGAATGAAATTAAAAACAAATGACCCATTGGCTAAAAAGTAAGTTCTTCTTAACCATTACTCTCACCTTCAGGTAAAATGAAGCAGCTGAGCAAGTAACCACTGCAAAACATGTTACCCCTAACCTTTCATATAGCTGAGATATGAAGAACCAAGGACACCACTTGCCTTAATATATAATGTATAGATATGGTTCAGCATAACATGGGTGGGCTCAGGAAGTAAGGTTGGATGACACTAAGAGACAAAAAAAAAATTAAAAGAATAATATTAGTTGTATGGACAAACTATCAGCTTACTCTTTCTCAGAGCTTTCTGGGATTGTTAAGAACACCTTATCTTTATCTACTTTCCATAGTGTATCCACTCCAGTATGTATCAATAATACATTCTTATTACAGAAAATTTGGAACATTCTCATTTATGGCAGAAACCCTAAGCATCATGATCTGCTAATCTTAATAGAGCTAAAACAAAAATCTTACCTACAACAACTATGGAAGATTTGCATTAAATGGCAAAAGTAATCTTAGTGAGAATCAATGAGAATAAATACAGAAGTCAGTTATATGCAAGCAAGAATTGTAACTCTTTTGCATATCCCCAAATGATAAGTATGCCTTATCTCATGTTGGAATAGAAATCTCAGACATTTGTTCTAGAATACACTGTGGTCCTGTTTTTTTCAGGAACAGAGACAACTATAAGCTTTGATTTTAGTTCCTGAATAAGCTAACAAAGCAGCCTTGATCAAAGGAGTCTATAGTGTTATTCATATGTATATGATTTATAATCTCATTATACCTTTATAGTAATCCCAACTTATAGGATTACTGAATTTGGCCAAATTAATCCCACAGTTCCCCAGATCCTACAACAATATTCTCAGGACACTTACAGAAATATTAGTGCCCTTGTTAAGAATAACTTGGAGTAGGTGAGAAGGAAGAATGGGTGGGGATTTGAATCTCTCTTCAAATCAAAATACATACATTTCTTAACCATAAGGCACAGGGGGTGAGCTGCAAAGATCTAAAAGATATATCCACAAATATGAGGAAAATACAAAAATTAGGACAATGCATAGAAAAATACATGGCCACTAATATTAAATATAGAAGTCATGGATCATAACTTTTAACCCATTGGGTCTACAAGTGTCAAGTAGTGCAAGGAAAAAGTTGCCTAACATGGCAATAAGATTCCATGAAGAGGAGAGGGGTCATAGACTTGAGCTAAGGAAAGAGCTACCCTATTTATCAACCTTAAAACCTTGAAAAATGCCTTTACCACAGTTTCCTCATCCACAAAACTAAAAAGAATCCTTGCCCTATTTCCAATATTATTGAGGAAACTAAAGAGATAATGGATAGGAAGAGGCCTTGATAACTTTCAAACAATGTGAACAAATTATATTTCATATTTACCCCCACCCAAACAGCACATAAAAAGTTACAAATTCTATGGTTTCTGATACTACAATGACTGCAGCAATACGAACAAGAGCTATGTAATAGTCATTAGGGAAATGCAAATCAAAGCCACAGTAAGATGCCATTTCATACTCACTAGGATGGCTATAATTAAAATGACAAACTAATGAAAACTGGCAAACATAGAGAAGTTGCAACTTTCAAACTACAGTATTCCAATTGCCAATGGGAATATACAATAGCATAGCCACTTCAAAGAGTTAAACAGAAAGTTACCACATGACCCAACAATTACATTCCCAGGTATATATCCAAGATATATGTGCCCACATGAAAACTCTTATGTTAATGTTTATAGTACCAAAAAAACAGAAAAAATACAAATGTCTATCAATAACAAATAAACAAAATGGTATGTCCATACCATGGAATATTATTGTGTCATAAATAGATATATGTTTCAATATGAATGAACCTTGAAAACACTAAGGTAAGTGAAAGAATCTCACAAAAATAACATGAATAGACAAATCCATAAAGACAGAAAATAGACTTGTGGTTGATAGGAGTATGAGAAAGGAAGGAATGGAAAGTGACTGCAAATGGGTACAGGGTTTCTTCTGGGGATGATAAAAATGCTCTGGAACTACTGGTAATGTAACACAGCTCTGAATATACTAAAACTTATGAAACAATACAATTTAAAAGGATGAATTTTATGGTATGTAAATTTTACTTCAAAAATGGAAAAAATAATTCATCATAGAAGGAAAAATTTAACAATAAAGAAAACTGATTTTGTTTAAAGATTTAAAAAAATGTTTTATAGTCTCCAGTGGAAGATTATGATAGTTCATTTAAAGAACTGATTTCAGTTAAACATATATGAAGCAAAAGCAAAATTAATAAATAGTGATATTTTTCAATATCTTAAAAACTTTACAAAGCACATCCAGTTATTATGTCATGTAATCCATAAAACACTGCTGGGAAGTACAAAGAATAGTTTTTTTTTTCTTCCTTTTCATCATCATAATAAAAAAAAATACAAATTGGTTAATTAACTGACTACACTAAATTTAGTGTAAATTAAAACCTAATAAAAATGTATTCTAAGGCTTACCAGAATGGATTGGGAAATTAGGTAAAAGAGGAAAGTGATGAATATCAAAAGTATTCTGGTCTTCTCTCTGTATAGTTATGATTAACTATTATTCATTGGTTGCTTTGCCAGAATCATATAATGCAAAAATGTAGTTACCAGTGGCCTCATAATTTAATTTGGTATCTTTAAACCCTTTTAAATCTCTGCCCACCAGTGAAAAAGAATGTCTAGCTTAACTTTGAGAGCTTATATAATGAAAACATTATTATCCAAAATTTCCTAAATAATTAATATACTATGCAGTTTTACAAACAACATGTCACCCTTATGCCCTGTGATTATTAATACGTTCCACTTCAGGACTTGTGATTGCTGAGAAACACTGAGTCCAACCCCTGATTTTACTGTTATGGAATACAGAACCAAAAGAATTGAGGGCCTTGTCCACAATGATAAAACTACTTAGTAGGAGAGGCGGGTTTTGAACTCAAAGTGAGAAGAATATTCAGTGTAAATACAGCACACAGTTCCTTAGACAGGCATAGCTTTTACTGTGAAGTAGCAAAACAGTAATTATGAATATGGTTTGGAGAACATTTGCATTACTGACATAGTAAATTAAGTGGAGATGAAGGTCTTGGAAAAAATAATATTATAGGAAACAAAAGAGACTGAGTATATAGCTCAGCTGGTAAAGTGGCCTTGCAAACACAAGGCCCTGGGTTCAATCCTCAGCACTGCAAGAAAAAGAAAAAGAAAGAAAAGTATATAGAGATCTTTTCCCATACCAGGGAATTTTTTAAATAAAAAATTTACAAAATTTTGATTATATGCAAAATAATTGACTGATATTGTGTGTGTCATTGTTTTTTAAACTACTTTTCCCCAATGACTACTAAACTTGTAGGGTCTCATAATACTACAGAACTGCCAACTGATTTATCAAACTGGCAGATTAAGCTGAGGCAGCTTAATAAGACAAACAAGGCACATCTAGTCTCTGCTGGGTGATACCAACAAAGGTCAATGGAAAACTTGAAATATTATTGAAAGAGTTTTCAAACAATAGGCTATAGTCCAATAATGGACTGTAAAAAATAAAATAGCGGCCACATGCTGTGGCACAAACCTGTAATCCCAGTGACCAAAAAATCTGAGGCAGAAGGATCTCAAGTTCAAGGTCAGTCACAGCAACTTAGTGAGACCCTGTTTCAAAATAAAAGGGGTTGTGGTTATGGCTCAGTTGGTAGAGGTTCTCTGAGCTCAATATCAGTACCAAAATAAATAAATAAATAAATAAATAAATAAATAAATAAATAGATGTTTTTAAAAAACAGAAAATAGTACATCACAGAAAATAAAGGCAAACATTATACCACATATTAAACTTCTGTATATCTGTTATGTGTGTATTGGGCTGCAATGCAAAATAAATATCTTACTGTAGATACTTGGTTAAAAAGTTAAAGTACACTAGACTGAGACTTTTTGGTATAAAGAACAGGATCTAAATGTTTATATAAGAAATATGTGCATATATATAAAGGATTCAGAAGATTTCTGAGAAGAAATGGAAATAAAAACAAATTTAAAAGAATACTTTCAAGAAGGAAATTTAAAAACCACATCTGGGTCACAAGAAAGACAAGGCAAAAGAGAGCAAATATTATAAAATTACCTTGACAAGAAGTCTCAGAACTTTCCACAGACTCTAGTATTAAAGCATCAGACACCTCAGAATCAGATTTCTTGACATGAGTCAAATTGATAATTGTGCCAAGCCAACTGGTAACCATAGGCTGAAACAAAAAGCAGAAAAAAATTCTTGAATTCCCTTTATGAATCCCTCTCTTCCACCCATCCTCCTCTCTGCATCTACTAAAAGTTACAAATGATCACACTCAGCATCTCCATCTTTTATCAAGAGCAATCCTTTAGGGTAAGGGACTGCTACCATCAATTCAGAGAGCAATGATAGTTAAAATGAGGCTGCTAAGTCATGGTAATCTTTGGCAATCAAAGCTGTACCTCTGATGGATCATGAACCCACTGTCCAACTACAAAAAACTTGTATTTGTTCTCTCCCCACAGGGAGATCCAAGATGGCAATGAAGTCATTATGACTGTAGAAGAAAATATAAGGTCAGTCAAGTTCCTTTAAGAAGACAGAATATAGAAAACCAAGTGATAATTATAGTATTATACCAATGACTTCCTATATCCCTAAGCCACTGTGTCCCTTGTGTAAAAAGAATAATGTATTCATCCAATCTCTATATCTATATCATCTTGGAAATATGTTTCTAACCCTTCCAACAACTTTGGTTCTTAAGTCAATGCCTAGAAAAAAAAGTCAATGATTTCCCAAAATAGTTCATCTTGTTATAACTATTTTGCTCTAGCAAAACAGATCCCTCATAAGTATAAGTACCTTAAAAATTTTGGGATATAGGAGTCTTTAAGGTATTTTCCATATTTTGGTGATCCATTACTGTAAAATGACCTATCTGGTTATCTGGGCCATTCTAGTAATCAGTTAATTCATCATTGCTCTGAAAGTACCACAAAACACTACCACCTCAAATTTTATGGTGCATTTTGCTTTAGTGCAGAAGTCACAGCAACAGATTCTGTCAGTTACAGGTTTCCTCCAAGCATAGAAAAGACCTGTGCAACACCATCCTAAAGAATACACTCACAAAGCTATTATAAATTCCCTTGAGGTAATGATATTCTAATTGGTAAAGCATCTGACACACAATGAGGTTAAAACCCAATGCCATAGATACTAAGTGGTCACAGAATAGGATATATTCCAAAGAAAGCATCTAGTGGGTGGAGATGGGAAGTCCAGTCTGTTCACTCTTATTAGAAAGGATAACAGGAAATCCAAGATGGCAGACTAGAGGGTGACTGCATCTCCCATCATTCCAGAACTCACAATTCAAGAAGGGGAGGTATTGAGAGACACGGACCAACATAGAACCACGGGGTGAGTCTCTCCCACCAGGTGAAGCTTGGCCTGGACAGTGGGCAGCTCCTCAGAGCAGGGCAGGGAAGCAAGAGTTTTCCCCAAGCAGCCCTGCTCCCTCCCATGGCAGACCTGATTGACAGCCAGGTTCTCAGAGAAGGCTCACCCAGTGAGAGCTTTTCTGCACAGAGACAACCCCAAACTCCCGACCCAGTGGTGGGACCCAGCCTTCAGGGGGTTTCTGGGACCAGGGCAGAGCAGCGAGAAGTTTTTCCCAGCAGCCTGGCTTCCTCCAGTGGCTGGCGGGGTTCACAACCAGCTTCTTGGAGCAGGCCCGCCCAGTGAGAGCTTTTCCACAGAGAGCCAACCCCAAGCCCTGAACCCAGTGGCAGGCCCCAGCCTGCAGGCGGCTTCTGAAACCAAGGCAGAACAGGGAGAGGCTTTCCCCGAGCAACCCGGCTCCCTCAGGTGGGGCAGGCCCTGTGTGTAGCCAGCTTCTAGGAGCAGGCCCACTCAGTGAGAGGATTTTCACGCAGAACCAGCCCCCAGCCCTGGACTCAGTAGTGGGCTAGGGGCAACTTTCTTCAGAAGCTCTGCAATATCAAGTTCCTCCAAGACTTCAGGCTACTGAAGACTGGGAGGTGATATACTGGAAATCTACAGGAATGCTATAAGCCAATAGAGAAAATCTGCAATATCTTAGAGTCCCACTGATATCTGACCAATATGAGAAAACAAGGGAAGAAAATGTCCCAAACAAACTTAGATACTATATTAATAAAACCCAATGACAGCACAGCAGAAGAAATGTCAGAAAGGGAGATCAGATTGTACATAATTAAAAAATCAGGGAAGCAAACAAGGAGATGAAAGAACAAATGCAGGCATTGAAGAAAGAGATGAAAGAACAAATGCAGGCATTAAATGATCACCCCAATCAACAGTTAAAAGAGAAAATATGGGAAGCAAAAGATCATTTCAATAAAGAGTTAGAGAAAAAAAAAAACAAACAGAAATCCTTGAAATGAAGAAAAAATAAACCAAGTTAAAAACTCCATAGAAAGCGTAACCAATAGGATACAACACCTGGAAGACAGAACCTCAGACATTGAGAACAAAATTTTTACCTTTGAAAAAAAAAAATTGACCAAACAGAGAAGATGGTAAGAAATCATGAACAGAATCTAAAAGAATTATGGGATATCATGAAAAGGCCAAATTTAAGAATTATTGGGGATGAGGAAGGCTTAGAGAAACAAACCATAGGAAATGAACAACCCATTCAATGAAGTAATATCAGAAAATTTCCCAAATCTGAAGAATGAAATAGAAAACCAGGTACAAGAGGCTTATAGGACCCCAAATATACAAAATTACAAAAGACCCACACCAAGACACATTATTATGAAAATACCTAACATACAAAATAAAGACAGAATTTTAAAGGCTGCAAGAGAAAAGAATCAAATTACATTCAGGAGGAAACCTTTAAGAATATCAGCAGATTTTTCAATCCAGACCCTAAAAGTTAGAAGGACCTGGAACAATACTCACCAAGCCCTGAAAGGAAAGAGATAACAACCAAGAATCTTATATCCAGCAAAACCAACTTTCAGATTTGATGATGAAATAAAATCCTTCCATGATAAACAAAAGCTAAAAGAATTTACAAAAAGAAAGTTGGCGTTACAGAACATTCTCAGCAAAATATTCCATGAGGAAGAGATGAAAAACAATGATGCAAATCAGCAATGGGAGGAATTAGCCTAAAGGAATAGCCAAATAAAGGAGAAACCAAATCATATCAAAAACAAAAATGAGTCAAATGACTGGGAATACAAATCATATCACAATAATAGCACTGAATGTTAATGGCCTGAACTCATCAATCAAAAGACATAGACTGGCAGATTGGATGAAAAAGAAAAATCCAACAAGATGCTGCCTGCAACAGATTCATCTCGTAGAAAGAAATACCCACAGACTACTGGTGAAAGGATCAGAAAAAACATACCATGCACACGGACACAGCAAAAAAGCTGGAGTATCCATCCTCATATCAGATAATGTGGACTTCAAGCCAAAACTAGTCAGAAGGGATAAAGAAGGACATTACATACTGCTTAAGGGAAGCATAAATCAGCAAGACATAACAATCATAAATATCTATGCCCCGAATATTGGCTCATCCATGTATGTCAAACAAATCCTTCTCAATTCCAGAAATCAAATAGACCACAACACAATAATACTAGGCAATTTTAACACACCTCTCTCACCACTGGATCAATCTTCCAAACAAAAATTGAATAAAGAAACCATAGATCTCAATTAAAAAATCAACAATTTAGACTTAACGGACATATATAGAATACACCATCTAACAAAGAATGAATACACTTTCAGCTCAGCAGCACATGGATTCTTCCCTAAAATGGACCACATTTTATGCCACAAAGCTACTGTTAGCATATACAAGATAGAGATACTACCTTGTATTCTATCAGATCATAATGCATTGAAATTAGAAATAAATGAATAAAGGACAGAATAAAAAACAGAGACTTCTCCAATAACTGGAGATTAAATAATACACAATTATATGATGAATGGATAACAGAAGACATCAGGAGGGAAATAAAAATATTCTTAGAAGTAAACGAGAAAAAGACACATCATATAAAATCTCTGGGACACTATGAATGCAGTAATTAGAGGAAGATTAATTTCATGGAGTGCATTCAACAAAAGAAGAAAAAGTCAAAAAATAAATGATATAACACTACAGTTCAAAGCCCTAGGAAAAGAAGAACAGACCAACACCAGAAGTAGTAGAAGACAGGAAATAGTTAAAATCAGAACTGAAATCAATGAAATTGAAACAAAAGAAACAATTGAAAAAATTAACAAATAAAGAGGTGGTTCTTTGAAAAAAATAAACAAAATTGATAAACCATTAGGCACACTAACAAAGAGAGAGAGAAAACTCAAATTACTAAAATTCAGAATGAACAAGGTAATATCAATACAGGCACAAGTGAAATATAAAACATAATTAGAACCTATTTTGAAAATCTCTACTCCAACAAAACAGAAAACCTCAAAGACATCAACAAGTTTCTACAGACATATGAATTACCTAAACTGAACCAGGAGGACATACACAACTTAAATAAATCAATGTCAAGCAGTGAAATAGAAGAGGTCATCAAAAGCCTACCAAAAAAAAGTCCAGGACCTGATGGGTTCTCAACTGAGTTCTAAAAAATCTTTAAAGAACAGCTCATTCCAATACTCCTCAAAGTATTCCATGAAATAGAAAAGGAGGGAATCCTCCCAAACTTATTCTATGAAGCCAATATCACCATGATACCTAAACCAGACAGAGACATATCGAGGAAAGAAATTTTCAGACCAATATACTTAATGAACATTGATGAAAAAATTCTCAACAAAATTTTAGCAAATCACATACAAAAATATATTAAAAAGATAGTGCACCAGGATCAAGTGGATTTTATCCCAGGAATGCAAGTTTGGTTCAACATTCGGAAATCAATAAATGTCATTCACCATATCAAAAGACTTAAAGTTAAGAATCACAAGATTATTTTGATAGATGCAGAAAAAGCATTCAATAAAATACAGCATTCCTTCATGCTCAAAACCCTAGAAAAAATAGGGAAAGTGGGAACATTCCTTAACATTGTAAAGGCCATCTATGCTGAACCCATGGACACTATCATTCTGAATGGTGAAAACTGAAAGCATTCCCCTAAAAACTGGAACAAGGCAGGGATGACCTCTTTCACCACTTCTGTTCAACATCATCCTTGAATCTCTAGCCAGAGCAATTAGAAAAACCAAAGAAACTAAATGGATACGAATAGGAAAAGAATAACTCAAAATATCCCTGTTTGCTCATGACATGATTATACATTTAGAGGAACCTGGTAATTCCATCAGAAAACTTTTTGAACTCATACGTAAATTCAGTAAAGTAGCAGGTTACAAGATCAATGCTAATAAATCCAATGCATTTTTATACATTAGTGATGAATCTTCAGAAAGAGAAGTTAGAAAAAGTACCCCATTCACAATAGCCTTGAAAAAAATAAAATACTTGGGAATCAATCTAACAAAAGAGGTGAAAGACCTCTACAATGAGAACTACAGAACACTAAAGAAAGAAATTAAAGAAAATCTTAGAAGATGGAAAGATTTTTCCATGTTCTTGGATAGGCAGAATTAATATTGTCAAAATGACCATACTACCAAAAGTGCTATACAGATTCAATGCAATTCCAATTAAAATCCCAATGACATACCTTACAGATATAGAGCAAGCAATTATGAAATTCATCTGGAAGAATAAGAAACCCAGAATAGCTAAAGCAATCCTTAGCAGAAAGAGCGAAACAGGGGGTATTGCAATACCAGAACTTCAGCTCTACTACAAAGCAAAAGTAACAAAAACAGCATGGTATTGTCACCAAAATAGACAGGTAGATCAAGGGTACGGAATAGAGGACATGAACACAAACCCAAATAAATACAATTTTCTCATACTAGACAAAGGGGACAAAAATATGCAATGGACAAAAGATAGCCTCTTCAACAAATGGTGCTGGGAAAACTGGAAATCCATATGCAACAGAATAAAATTAAACCTCTATCTCTCACCCTGGACAAAACTGAACTCGAAATGGATCATGAACCTCGGAATCAGACTAGAGGTCATTCAACTTATAGAAGAAAAAGTAGGTCCAAATCATCAACATGTTCACTTAGGATCAGAGTTCCTTAACAGAACTCCCATAGAACAAGAAATAAAAGCAAGAATCAACAACTGGCATAGATTCAAACTAAAAAGCTGTCTCTCAGCAAAGGAAACTTTAGTAATGTGAAGAGAGAGCCTACAGAATGGAAGAATATCTTTGCAACTCATACTTCAGATAGAGCACTAATTTCCAGAATATATAAAGAACACAAAAAACTCTACACAAAGAGTACAAATAATCCAATCAACAAATGGGCTAAGGAAATGAACAGACACTTCACAGAAGAACGTCTACAAGCATTCAACAGATATATGAAAAAAAAATCAACATCTCTAGTAATAACAGAAATGCCAATCAAAACAACCATAAGATTCCAGCTCACCCCAATTAGAATGACAATTATCAAGAACACAAGTAACAATGGGTGTTGGCGAGTATGTGGTGAGAAAGTACACTCATACATTGCTGGTGGTGTTGCAAATTAGTGCAGCCACTCTGGAAAGCAGTATGGAGATTCCTCAGAAAGCTTGGAATGGAATCACCATTTGACCCAGCTATCCCACTCCTTGACCTATACCCAAAGGACTTAAAATCAGCATACTACAGAGATATAGCCATATAATGTTCATAGCTGCTCAATTGACAATAGCCAGATTGTGGAACCAACATAGATGTCCTTCAATTGATGAATGGATAAAGAAACTGTGGTACATATATACAATGGAATATTACTCAGCCATAAAGAATGATAAAATTATGGCATTTGCAGGCAAATGGATGAAATTGGAGAATATCATGCTAAGTGAGATAATCCAATCTCAAAGAATCAAAGGACGAATGATCTTGCTGATAAGCAGATGATGACACATAATGGGGGTTGGGAGGGGTTAGTGTTAGGATTAGGGTTAGGGTTAGGGAGAAAGGCAACAATGGGGAAAGGAAGGATTGTATAGAGGGAAAAGTGGGGTGGGAACACTGGAGGGAAGGGAAAAATAACAGAATGAATCATACAAATTTACCCTATGTAAATTTATGATTACACTCATGGCATGCCTTTACTCCATGTACAAACAGAGAAACAATGTGTATCCCATTTGTTTATAATAAAAAAAAAAGAAAGGATAACAGGTCAGGCTCTATTCCTGGACCCCTCAGTCTCAACCAAAACACTTATCTTCAGCTCTTAATCAGTAGAATCTTGGTGCTTCAGTTGTTGAAAGACCCAGAAATGAAGACCTCCTTGCCTCCTTCAGACCAGTGGATAACAGTATGCTGGGCCTGCTTAGTGGGCTTTATGGAGTCATCCAAATCCTACTGCCATGGTACAAACTCTTTGTCCCAGGGAGTTGTAAGAAGGAGTAGGTTATCCCTAGAATAAATTGTGACCCAAGAATTCTTAAAAAGATCATTTTCCTTCTTAGAGTAGAGAGAGGTGCTAGGCTTCAGCTAAGGAAATAGACTTAAAATTAGAATAAATCAGATTTTTACAAACCATAGAAAAAGAACACATCTTGTACCAAAATGGTCAAATGACTTATGCTCAAGTGCTGTATAAATCATAGTCTAACTTTTGAGTTTGCATATATTACTTACCCTTTCCAAGTCTCAATTTTGCCCTTTAAAAAAGAAAAGAAAAGAAAAAGAAAACCCTACTCCCTACTGCCAGTTTAATTCATAGGCAGGCAATTATAACATGCTTTTGAGTACCTCTTAAAAGAGAGAAAATAATAAAAATAAAAGATGGCTATATTTTTAAAACTTAAGTCAGGTATACTTTTTCACAAGCAACTGTACACAGCCCTCAAATTTCAACTGTAAAGAAAGTTACAGATACCAAACTTCATTAAAAAATTTATAAACTCTATTTTAGTTAATAAATTACACAAAGAAGGGACATTAAAAATTTAATATTAATGGTCTGGGGAAGTAGCTCAGTGTCAGAGCACTTTCCTAGCCTATGCATGAGGCCCTGGGTTCAAGCCCCAGAACCACAGATTAATAAGTTAATTAATAAAAATTAAAAAGCCAGATCATTGATTTTATAAAATGGAGAAATAGTGGGTGGGAATGTAGCTTAGTGGTAGAGGACTTGGCCTAGCTAGTGAGAGGCAATACTAGAACAAGAAAGTGGTTATGAAATCATACTTGCTCACCTATGATAGTTTTATTCTATTTGAGGTAGAGGAATGCAAATTTTGGCACCTCAAACAGCAAAAAACAATAAAAATCTTTTCCTTTCACAAAAACAATTATATAATCAAATAAAGTTTGCAGGATTCTGAAAAATATTAACTCCTTAGATTTTTTTTTTATTACCATCCCTTTGGACCAGTAGTTGACAAACTGCAGCCAGTAAGCTATCGCGCTCCCCGCCCGCAGAGAGACACGACACCGGATCGGAGCAAGTTCTTTATTTTCTACTATCTGCTACTTCTGGCTGGCCGCGCCGGCCGCTCTTGCAAGGGCCTTACATTACATACAACAACCAATCAGCTTATAGATCACGAGGAGAAAGCATGGACAGTAATGGAGCATAATAGTGTGCATATAGCAAGCATGCAGTGTCCACGAGGACCCATGGCCAATCACATTAACTTCCTCAAATAACGCCACTTGTTGCACAGAGAATTAGTCTGCTGGAGGTACCTGGTTTTGCTCTCAGCACTTTCTTGGCACATTGCCAGGTGCCATCTTGGTCGCATCGTAGGGCTGGGGTCCGTGGTACCACGACAGCTCCCCCTTTTTTATTTATTAAAAGAATGCTGGCTCGGGACCGTGCCTGTCTTAGGCGGAGTGGTCAACCATCGTCCTTACCCGTCATCGGATAACTGCAGAGCATGCTACAGCTCCTGTCTTAGGTCGGTACGAGGTTACCTCCTTCCTTACCCGTCATTGACTACCGGTCCAGCATGCTCAGCCAGACTTGAGGAGAGCCGCCAGCCTCTAAGGCCATCATGACTTGATGGAAAATGATGCGATCTCTGGCATGAACTTGGCGTATACGCATGATAAAGCGTGTGAGGAAGATAATTGCAATAATCATTAACATACACAATGCTCCCATTCCTGCCCATTGCTTTACAAAACTGAAAGAAGAGGATAACCAACTTTGCATTTCAGATATAGGGGCTATATCAACTCTAGTAGAATTAAGGCTAACAATTTGTGATCTAAGAATGGCAGTAAGATTATCAAATTTATAAGACCAATTGGCACGTAGCTGAGTAGATATGATTTTAGACAAATTTGCTGCATAACTAAGATTATGATAAGCTACAGGTGTAATGCACAGTACCGGCAGATGATAAATACACCCCACGCTTAACAGTTCCTGTAAAAGGTCCATCTGTTCTTGAAGTAAGTCCACACGCTGGTTCACCAAAAGTAGTCCTGCTTTTAGGTGTTGATCCATTGTTTGTTGAGTAGATAGAGCAGTAGCTGTCTGCTGGACCACATCATTAAGCTTAGTTGCTGACTGTACTGATGTCGTCAAGGCTACAGCTGCTGCACCGGCTGCTGTTGCTGATGCAACTACGGTGGTAATGACTGCTACGGTGATTCCAAAATCCCTCTTATTTCTGGAAAGCAATACTGGCAATTCATCATCTGTAACAGAAACTGGCATAGGCAGAAAAGTAGGGATTCGCATGATGACCGCTCGGGAGAAATTGGCAGCATTCCAACATTGAGAAAGGTAGCATCTGGATTGAGAGCAATTAAGGTTTGTGCTATTAGTGTTAGTTAGTAAAAACATAAAAGGAGGGAACACACAGACTGGGGTGGACAAAAATGAAAGATTTTGAGTACAATTAGTAGTAGTCTTGGCTCCACTCCTGCTAACTCCAGTCCACTTCATAGAATTCCATTCGCATTGTCTGAAAGATCCTCCTTTAAGAGCAAAAAAAGGTTGTAAGTTAGTATATCCTGAAGTCGAGGTAAATAGCAACCAGTTATCAAAAGGATTAGTGCACCTTCTGCCAAATTTGCCGTCATAATCATCAAAGTCATCAGTGGTACGCTGAGAAGTAAAATTTGGTGTGAAGAAAAATCCATGTTGAACTGGGGCTGCTTGCTCAGCATTTTGACAACCTGTCCAGGTAGGAAGTGTGGAAAATTTTGGATTACATGGAGGAAAAAGTCTGGGAGTTTTAAATCCATTAGTGGGAAGTGGTAATTTGTGAGGTATAAGTCCTGTAATCAAGGTGGCTGCCCCTTCCCTATATTCCTTTGATATGGTTATGTGTGTACCATTAACAAATTGAAGACCAAGCGTACTGTAGCCTTGGGGTAGAGCATCAGGAGAATCCCTGGATGTAAAGAAACCCTGTACCTGCTTTTGGAGAACAATACAAGGGTTAAAGTCATTACTACTAATAGCATTATCCTCAGGTATATCAAAGCACAAGGTTCCAGGGAGGGAGAAAGTGGAAAAATTATATAGGTGAGTATCTGGATCAAAAGACGTAGTGGGTAATCCTGTAGCCATCTTGGTGGTGAGCAATGGAGGAAGTAAAGAGGAAGTATTAGTTAATGGTAAAGGATATGGCCAGGTTTTAACTATCGCCCATAATTCTCGTGTCTTCACCAGTGTCAACATCATCATTAGCAGGGCGCTTATCAGCACGATGTTCTTCATCGTTACTTTGATGCACCAGTCTGGTCAACCTTTCAGGTATCCAAATTGGTGTTTGCTGATCCTGTGGGAAGACACAAACAGACCCTCAGACCCACTGAAGAACTGGATCTGGACCTTTCCATGTACCTGTGAGAATATCTTTCCATTTTACCCACATTTGAGTACTTGTGGGATTAGCTTGTCTCTCTGCAGCCGTGCTTCCATTTTTGTCCACATTTAAAAAATTTAAAATAAAGAGTACTAAATTTAGTTTGTCTTTAGGTGCTCTAAAGTCAGCACCTATTCCCCCTTTTTGTCTTATTAAACATTTTTTTAATGTTAAATGAGTGCGTTCCACTATTCCTTGTCCTTGAGGATTATAAGGAATTCCTGTGATGAGCTGTATACCAAAATTTTTGGTGAATAGAAGAAAACTTTTGGATGTGTAAGCTGGCCCATTATCAGTTTTGATGATTTTTGGAACGCCCCAGGCTGCAAATGTTTGTAAACAATGTTGTATAACATCTTTAACCTTTTCACCAGTGTGAGCTGAGGCCATGATTACCCCTGAAGCGGTGTCTACTGAAAAATGAATATACTTGAGATTGCCAAATTCTGAAAAATGAGTAACATCCATTTGCCAAATATGATTAGGTAACAGTCCTCTGGGATTTACTCCAACAGACTGTACTGGCAATAGGGTGGCACAATGTTGACATGTTTTAACAATTTGTCTAGCAACATCTTTAGAAATATTAAACTTTCTTCTAAGAGTAGTAGAATTAACATGAAATTGTGAATGAAACATCTTAGCTTGTTCAAATAGTGTAAAAGCAAAGATGGTTTTTGTGGCTTTATCAGCCTTAGCATTTGCTTTGGCAAGTGGTCCTGGTAGGCCAGAATGAGCTCTAATATGTCCTACATAAAAGGGGTATTTGCGGTCTAAAATTAGGGCACGCAAGGTTGAAAGTAAGGAGCAACTGTGGATCCATCGGGAATATAAGGCACAGTTTCTAAACAAGGTATTGATTGTACTATATAATAACTGTCAGATAACAGATTAAAAGGTTGATCCATCATGATATTAAAAGCTAAGACTACTGCAGCAAGCTCCACTACTTGGGCAAACGAGGAAGGGAGAATGATGGTTTCAGTTTTATCTCCAACTATTACTGCTCCCACTCCATTTTTAGATCCATCAGTAAATATTGTTTGGCAATGACGCAAAGGCTGCGTCTTTGTAATTTTTGGAAATATAATTGGAGTATTTTTACAAAACTGTATCTATCGGGTCCCCTCTGGCCGCAGAGAGAGACACGACAAATGTCTGAAGCTTTGGAAGTTTATTGTGCACAGTTCCTTTCCTACGCTTCTCTTACCCCTAGCTTCTGCGCACTCCCAGCTTCCCTTTTCCCAGCTTCTTCCACTCCCGCATACTCCCTCCTTCCAGCTCAGCTCCAGTCGCTGCTGCCGCTGCTGCTGCTGTCGCCGCCGCCGCCGCCGCTTCCGCTCCATCCGTTCCGTTCCCCCCTCGCTCTCCCACCCACCAGGCTTATATACACTTCAATCAATCAGGGGAGAGTACACGAGATAAACGCAGACAGCTGCAGGCGCAGGATGGGTACACAAGGGGGCATGCTCTAGTCACATCGTTAACTAGCCAATCATTGGAATTTGCTGGTTGTTTACTGTATAGCTGGCCGCTTTTGGCTCAGCATCAGGCGCCATCTTGACCACGCCCAAGGCTGGGGTTCCCGGGAACCCCCACAGATCCCCCTTCTTTAATATTAAACTAAGGCTCGGGACCGTGTCTGTCTTAGGCTGAGTGGTCAGCATATGTCCTTACCCGTCATCAGAGCCTGCAGAGCATGCTGCAGCTCCTGTCTTAGGTTGGTACACAGCCACCTCCTTCATTACCCGTCTTTGACTACCGATCCAGCATCAAGAGCCATACTAATGGGGGGCTGTCGGCCTTTAGGGCGGTCATGGCCTGATGAAAAATAATTTGATCTCTCTATTGGCTAGCTTGCAGATGCATGCCAAAACGAATGAAGAGAAGAAGGCCAAGGCAGAGGGGTACCACCATAGCTCCTAAGCTTGCCAACTGTTTGACAAATCTATAAACAGAAGAGGAACCTTATAGCCATATTAAATACAGAAACAATATACGTCCCAATGGAGTTACAATACGGGTAACACAAAGCAGCTCTCAGGGAATAAACGCATCCCAGTCCCAAAAGTTCTTGCAAGGTATCCACTTGTTCTTATGAGTCCATTCTCTGATAGAGTCTCTATGGTCTGTAAGGCTGCAGCTGCATTCTCGGCCAAATGATCGTCGTTATGGTTGTGTCAATGCTGCTACTGCAAGGACTGTGGTGGCAATGATCACGGCTGTTGCAATGTCAAAGCCTCTTCTGTTTCATGATAATAGCACTGGCAATTCTATATCTGCAACAGAAACTAGGACTGGTAGGAAGATAGAAATGTGCAAATTGCACGGATGACAAAAGAACCGTTCCAGTATTGTGAGAGATAGGACACAGTTAGTGAACAGTTAAGAGGTGTTATTAGAAATGTTAGTTGGTAGAAACATAAAAAAGAGAAAATACACAAGCTGACGTAGGAGGAAAAGCAATATCACAGCTAGGGTCAGCAGAGCGAGTTGCTCTACTCTGGGTCTGGTTTGTAGTATGATTCCAACGGCAAAGTGCAGAAGTTCCTCTTGTTAAAGCAAAGAAAGGCTAGAAATATCCTTGTCACCAAAAACAGCACGACCTGAAAAATCATCAGTAGAATTGACAGGCTTGTAAAGAAATTGGTGAAAAGCAAGAAAAGGAAGGATAAAAAATATGTTAGTCAGAAATGAAAAATATGGCCAGGCTAACAATGGTCCATAGGTTCCGGGTTTGCCTTTCCGTCTGAGTTTTCGTTATTGGAGGAAGGCTCAGACTCGCCATTGTGAGGAGGAGCAGCATCATTTGCATGCTGTAAAACTCTGATTAGCCTTTCTGGAATCCAGAATGGAGTCTGTTGATCCTGTGGGAAAATACAAACAGACCCTCGGACCCAACGAAGGACTGGATCCGGTCCTTTCCAACAACCTGTCAGGATATCTTTCCATTTTGCCCATACTTGAGGAGTATTATGGGGATTATAATGTCGATCAGCTGCAGAATGGCCGTCCCTATCCAGAGTTAAGAAATTTAGAATGAAAAGAACTAAATTAAGTTTATCTTTAGGAGACTTGTAGGAGGCTCCTATTCCCCCTTTTTGTTTATTTAAACAATTTTTTAAAGTAAGATGTGCTCTTTCCACAATGCCCTGTCCCTGAGGATTATAGGGGATGCCAGTGACTGATTGGATGTTAAATGTTTGTAAAAACAACCGGAAGCTTTTGGAAGTATAAGCAGGATCATTATCTGTTTTAATAACTTTAGGTATGCCCCAGCCAGCAAATGCTTGTAGGCAGTGTTGAATGACATCTTTCACCTTTTCTCCAGAATGAGCAGAAGCCATAATGACCCCTGAAGCAGTGTCTACTGACACATGTACATACTTAACAGTACCAAATTCAGAAATATGGGTTACATCCATCTGCCAAATATGACCAGGCAGCAGTCCCCTGGGGTTAACTCCAAAGGATTGTACTGGGATTAAAGGAGCACAATGTTGACAATTTTTTACTATTTGTCGAGTCATACATTTAGATATAGGAAATTTTCTGCTCAAAGTAGTGGAATTTACATGAAATTTTTCATGAAAGAGTTCTGCCTGTTCCTCTATGGAAAAAACAAAAATTGATTTGGTGGCCATATCTACCAAGTCATTAGCATTGGCCAAAGGTCCTGGTAAATTAGAATGAGCTCTAATATGTCCTACATAGAATAGATGTTTACGCTGTAGGATAAGGTTTTGTAGCGTAGTAAAATAAGAAGCTACCGTGGACATGGAAGAAATATGGGGTACCGTTTCAAGAACCTGTAAAGTGTTAATGATATATAAGCTATCAGATAGAAGATTGAATGGCTGATTATCTGCTAATTTAAAGGCTAATATTACAGCTGCAAGTTCAGTAACCTGTGCAGAGTTGGGTGGAACTATTATGGTGTGAAGTTGTTTACTGATAAGTACTGCACCTACTCCATTTTTGGAGCCATCAGTAAAAATGGTTACACAGTCTTTAAGAGGCTGGACACTAGTCACTTTTGGAAAAACTATGGGAGTATTTTTACAGAATTGAATCCAGGGATGTTGGGGATAATGGTTATCGAACTGAGCTGAAGTGGAACAATATAATACTGACCAATCATCATCATTATTAATTAGCCATTTAATTTGCTGAGTGGAATAAGGAGTTATAATAATAGATGGATGGATTCCAAAAACAGTAATGCAAGATTCTATTCCCTTGAATATTACCTGGGCAATAGCTTGGGGATATGATTGCAATGTTTTAGCTGGAGAGCTAGGGAGATTTATACTTTGCAGAGGTCCTCCTTGCCAAACTATGCCAAAAGGGGTATGCTTCTCTGAGATTATGATTAAACTTAATGGTTGAGTAGGATCACAACGATCAACGTAACACTGCTGAAGTCTATTCTCTACTAGCTGTAAGGATATCCGTGCTTCGGGAGTAAGTCTCCTAGGGGAATTCAAGTCAGGATTACCTTTTAATATATCGAATAAAGGTTTTAATTCCCCTGTGGACAATTTTAAATAGGATCTGATCCAGTTAATGTCACCTAAGAGTTTCTGAAGATCGTTCAAGGTATTCAATTGATCTGTCCTGATGGTCAACCTTATTGGTCTGACTGTAGTAGCAGTGAGCCTTGTACCCAGATATTCTTGGATCTCCTCTAATTGTAATTTTTCAGGGGCTATCGTTAGTCCTCTCTTTTCTAATGCTTGAGTTATAAATTGTAATGCTTCTAACAAAACTTTTTCTGGATGGCAAATAAGTATGTCATCCATATAGTGATAAATCAACAATCTCTTAAACTTTTGTCTAGTAGTTGTTAACGCTTTATCTACGTATATTTGACATATAGTAGAACTGTTAGCCATACCTTGAGGCAACACGGTCCATTCGAATCTCTGGTCAGGCTGAGTGTGATTAAGAGAGGGCAAAGTAAAGGCAAATCTCCAACAATCATTTTTGTGTAAGGGTATAGAGAAAAAGCAATCCTTTAAATCCAGGATAATAGTAGGCCAATTTTTTGGTAGTGCAGTAACAAGAGGGAGTCCACATTGGACGGGTCCCATAGGGTACATTTGTTCGTTTATGGCTCTTAAATCATGTAATAACCTCCATTTTCCTGATTTTTTCTTTGTTAAGAATATTGGAGTATTCCAAGGAGAGGTAGAATGTTGTAAATGACCTGCTTGTACCTGCTCTTGTACTAACTTATGAGCTGCCTCTAGCTTTTCTTTTGTTAGGGGCCACTGTGGAATCCAGTGAGGCTTATCATCTTTCCATATTATAGGGATTGATGGTTTATCAGTGGCCCCTAGGAAAAACCCAACCCATGAGAATCATTTTTTGGTGGAAGTAAAGGCAGTGGTTGGGTAGATCCTTGGCTATGTCTTCCTAATCCTTTTTTATCATTATAATTCATATTTTGTAACATATTTCTTACAGGAGTCCCTTGGTAAATCTGGTCAGTGGTGAGTTTCATATCCATTTGCTGCAGGACGTCTCGTCCCCATAGGCTAATAGGAACATTACAGACATATGGCTGAAATATTCCTGTGTGTCCCTCTGTATCTTTCCACGATAATGAGGAAGCACTTTGATTGGGGCTCTCTGCTACTCCTAAGCCTCTCAAGCTCTGAGCTGCTGTGATCAATGGCCAGTGCTTTGGCCAGACCATTGCACTGATAATACTTTTGTCTGCTCCCGTATCTAATAAACCTGTAAATTCCATATTTCCCACTTTTAATTTCAGGAGGGGCCTCTGTTCCATATCCATAGTAAGGTTTATTAAAGTGGTTCCTGTTGATCCAAAACCTCCTTGTCTTTTATTTGTATTTTCACTGGGCCACAAGGAATGTCGACTGGGCAATATAAGCATTTGTGCAATGCGATCCCCTGAAGAGATGACCGTAATTCCTTTTGGTGAAGAGACCAAGGCTTTTATTTGTCCAGTGAAATCAGGATCAATAATCCCTGGGTGTACTATAAGTCCTTTTAGTGTTGAGGAACCTCTACCTAGTAATACTCCTACACTGTTCTGTGGGATTTTTTCATGCCAATCAGTATCAATCATCTGCACCCCCATATCTGGGGTTAGTATGAGTCTGGAGGTGGCACAGATGTCCAATCCGGCACTTCCTGAGGTGGCTCTGTGCTCCCCTTCTCTGTGGGAGGATACCACCATCGGGGAACTTGTTGAATTACCCCGTATATTTGTTGCGGGCCCCGGGGAGGGCCCTGTCTCCCATTTTTTTGGAGTTCAGGATTCGACCCTAGGAAATTATCCTCCCTATCTCTAATAGGCTGACAGGCACCACTCCAATGACCCCCCCCCTCTGCATCCTGGACACAGCCCTGGGGCATAAGGTGTAACGAATTTTACTATAGTTATCTCTTATCTTTTGTTAGGGCATTATCTCCTTGCTGCTGATTGTGTGCATCTATTGAAACGTATTGGCCTTCTCCTATTATCATTTCTATCGGGAAACCTTGCCACTATGTTTCTGCAAGCAGTTTCAACAGCTATTTCTTGCTACTGAGCTTCCCCAATTAGCCATTGTTCTCCAAATAACACTGCTCTGCATACCTGTCTCCAATAGTCTTAACTGCCTCTTTAAAGTTTTTCTAATGGTTGATGGTATCTCCATTTGCTCCTCAAATACAGGCAGGTTCTACAGATTTTGAAGCTCTTTTTATTAGGCTTAGGTTTCTCCTACCTTTTTCCCTTGTTCTTAAATTTTCACTACCACTTGGTTATTCCTTTTGGGGGTTCTTTGTGTTAGACTTAGTTCCCTTTTTTCCCTTGTTCTTAGATTTTTTGAGCAATTATTTTCTAGGTCACCACCACTCAGTTTTTCCTCACTTTATTCTCTTTAAGCGTTCTTTTCTGTTACTATTAGACCCTGTTCATGAAGATCCCCCTTGTGGCACACTAAGCAGCTTTTCTTTCTTAGCTGTTTTTTTTTTTTTTTTTTTTTTTTTTCTCAATGGCGGCCCATTGTTTTTTAATGGTTCCCTGAGGGGTTGCTGCATTCGGACCCTATTGTTACTAATTTGAATAGCTTTAGTTATGGTAATTACAATAACAAACAGTGGCCTAGCTGCCAGGAGCAACAAAATTACTGAAAGGAAAACCATCAAGTGCGCATTAAAATTTTTATAGCGGCTTTTTACGTACTACCTAATTGGACCGCTCCAAGCGTGTTTCTACTTTCACTTTAATTAAACCGCGTTCCACGCGTCAGGACCGCTGATGGCGTGTCCCGATACCCCCCCGACCCGCGTTCTACGCGTTAGGATCCCGGTACCCCTCAACCCACGTTCCACGCGTCAGGACCGCTAATGGCGCGTCCCGATACCCGCGTTCCACGCGTCAGGACCCCAATACCTTTCAACCCGCGTTCCACGCGTCAGGACTCCTGATACCTTTCAACCGTACCACACTCCGCGTGTCCCCAGGACCGCCAATGGCGCATTCTGACACCCTTTTTTTTTTTTTTTATAACCGGTTCAACTTGTATACAAAAAAAATTCTTTCAAATATCTTACCTTGTTTTCTTTTATAAGGCCTTCATCTTCCCGGGTTTCGGCACCAGTTATCGGGTCCCCTCTGGCCGCAGAGAGAGACACGACAAATGTCTGAAGCTTTGGAAGTTTATTGTGCACAGTTCCTTTCCTACGCTTCTCTTACCCCTAGCTTCTGCGCACTCCCAGCTTCCCTTTTCCCAGCTTCTTCCACTCCCGCGTACTCCCTCCTTCCAGCTCAGCTCCAGCCGCTGCTGCCGCTGCTGCTGCTGTCGCCGCCGCCGCCGCCGCTTCCGCTCCGTCCGTTCCGTTCCCCCCTCGCTCTCCCACCCACCAGGCTTATATACACTTCAATCAATCAGGGGAGAGTACACGAGATAAACGCGGACAGCTGCAGGCGCAGGATGGGTACACGAGGGGGCATGCTCTAGTCACATCGTTAACTAGCCAATCATTGGAATTCGCTGGTTGTTTACTGTATAGCTGGCCGCTTTTGGCTCAGCGTCAGGCGCCATCTTGACCACGCCCAAGGCTGGGGTTCCCGGGAACCCCCACATGTATCCATGGATGTTTAGGATAATGGTTATCAAATGTTGCTGTAGTTGAGCAATATAAAACAGCCCAATCATCATCATGCTGAATCAACCACTGCATTTGTAGTTTAGTATAGGGAATAATAATGACCTTAGGGTGACTTCCAAATATGGTAATACAGGCCTCTAACCCTTTATATATCAACTGAGCTATTGACTTAGGAAATGTTTGTAACTGTTTTGTGGGTGATGCTGGGAGATTGATACTCTGTAAAGGTCCTCCTTGCCATAGAATTCCATATGGGCTATGTTGTTCTGGGATAATAATCAACATTAGAGTTTGGGATGGATCACATCTTTCTGTATGATCTGATTGCAATCTCTGTTCTACCAACGTGAGAACCTTTTGTGCTTCCAAAGTAAGGACTCTCGGGGAATGGAGATTAGGGTCTCCTTTAAGTATATTAAATAGAGGTTTCAGCTCTCTTGTGGTAATCTTTAAATATGGCCTAATCCAATTTATATCTCCAAGGAGTTTTTGAAAATCATTTAGATTTTTAAGCTTTTCGGTTCTAATGGTTAATTTTAAAGGCTTTACCATAGTAGCTGTAAGCTTAGTGCCGAGATATTCTTGAGTTTTTCCCATTTGTAGCTTTTCTGGAGAGATGTTTAAGCCATATTGTTGTAGAGTGGAAATTAAAAATTTTAAAGCCTTTTCCAAGAATTGTCTGTTTTTGTGGCAGATAAGGATATCATCCATATAATGATAAATTAACAAATCTGGAAAATTGTCTCTTGTAGGTTTTAAGGCTTTATCTACATATATTTGGCATAACGTGGGACTATTAGTCATGCCTTGAGGAAGCACGGTCCACTCAAATCTTTGGTCAGGCTGTGCATGATTGAGAGAAGGTAAGGTAAAAGCAAACCGCCAACAATCCCTTCTATGTAATGGGATTGAGAAAAAACAATCTTTTAAATCTAAAATGACAGTGGGCCAATTTTTAGGTAAAGCTGTAACTAAAGGCAGTCCCCGTTGTATAGGACCCATAGGGAACATCTGTGCATTAATGGCCCTTAAATCATGTAATAGTCTCCACTTTCCAGACTTTTTCTTAATGACAAAGATAGGAGTATTCCAGGGAGAAGTAGAAGGTTGTAAATGTCCTGCCTGTACTTGTTCTTGTACTAATTTATGAGCCGCTTCTAACTTTACTGTAGTAAGGGGCCACTGTTGAATCCATTGTGGCTCATCATTTTTCCAAACTATTGGAATTGGTGTAATAACAGTGTCCCCTACATAAAACCCAGCCCTCTGAAATCATTTTTTGGAGGAGGTAAGGGCAAGGGTTGTAGTGATCCCTGTTGTTCTCGACCTAATCCTTGACTTTCTGTATATTGCATCTTTTTCATCATATGTGTCACAGGTTTAGAATTAATATTTGTTGTTAATTTAGCATTCATTTGAGTTAAGACATCTCTCCCCCATAAGGAAATAGGTATTTTACAGATATATGGTTGAAAAATCCCTGAATGGCCCTCATTATCCCTCCAGGACAGCGAAGCAGCACTCTGGTTAGGTGATTGAGCCACACCTAAACCTTGTAAATTTTGATTAGCTGTAACTACAGGCCAACCTTTGGGCCAAACTGTCTCACTTATTATACTTTTATCAGCTCCTGTGTCCAGTAATCCTATAAAAGATTTATGTCCCACTATTAACTGCATTATGGGCCTATCTTGGAGGTCCATAGTAAAATTAGCCCAGGGTCCTCCTGTAGACCCAAATCCGTTAGTTCCCCTTATTGTCTCCTTACTAGGCCACAAGGAATGCTGACTAGGTAAAATTAACATTTGTGCTATCCTATCTTCTGGAGAAATGACTGTGATTCCTTTGGGTGAAGAAACCATAGCCTTAACTTGTCCTTGAAAATCAGGATCAATTACTCCTGGGTGGACTATAAGACCTCTTAAGGTAGAAGAACTTCTGCCTAGAAGCAATCCTACTGAATTTGCCGGAATATTTCCCTCCCAATCTGTGTCTACCATTTGTACACCCATATCAGGGGTTAATACGAGTCTGGAGGTGGCACAGATGTCCAATCCTGCACTTCCTGAGGTGGCTCTTCTTTCCTGAGCTTCATTCCCTTTTTGGTTGGAGGATACCACTGTCGTGGCACTTGTTGAATCACCCCGTATATTTGTTGTGGGCCCCGGGGCGGGCCCCTCACCCCGTTTTTTTGTAGCTTGGGGTTAGTTGGTAAAGGATTCCCTTCTTTGTCCCTAACGGAATGACATTCACTAAGCCAATGATTTCCTTTTTTACACCGAGGACATAACCCGGGCCCCTTTCCTTGGCCATTGTTCCTGGAAGGGCAACATGCTCTCAAGTGTCCCATTTGTCCACATATGAAGCAGGAACCAGGAGGTCCCCCTTTTTTACCCCCTCCTCTTTGTGCTAATGCTGTGGCAAGAACAGAGGTTTGTCTGTCGAGTGCCGCAATAAATGCAGCACTATTTCCAGAGGCCTCATTAATGTCTTTGCAGACTCTTAAATAAGTAGACAAGCCTTTATTTCTCCATGGCCTGATGGCATCTTTGCACCATTTATTGGCTTGTTTATAGGCTAACTGTTTTATTAATGGCATTGCTTGATCAGCATCTCCAAAAATTCTATAAGCTGTTTGAATTAATCTATCAACGAAGTCTGCATAGGGCTCATTACTTCCCTGGGTAACTTTTGACAACTGTCCTTGTAAATCTCCTGACCCTTGTAGGGTTTTCCATGCTTTAATAGCAGCCACAGCAATTTGAGCATACACTGCAGGATGATAATTAATCTGTGCCTGGACTCCCTCATAAGGCCCTGTTCCCATCAACATGTCTCTGTCTACCTGCGGATTCCCTGAAGTTGCATTGCACCTTGCAGTGTCCATTGAAATTTCCTGCCAAGCTGTTTTCCACATAAGATACTGTCCCCCTGACAAGGTTGCTCTAGCTAGATTAGTCCAATCCAAAGGTAGCATATTTAAGGACATCATGGTCTCTACCAGTGAGACTGTAAAAGCCGATTGAGGCCCATAAGTGCTCACTGCTTCTTTCAGCTGTTTAACAATTTTAAAATCTAATAGCTGATGAAACCTTTGATTTTGGGCATCCTCAAATACTGGATATGTAGTATTTTGTAAGGAGGCCCACCCTCGGTGTCTGCTGTGGTGTTCCTTTTTCTTAAACTCCATAGGTGGTGCACTAGGGGCAACAGGTGTACTAAGCAGTCTAGGCGCTAGGGGGCGCTCAGGTTGCATGCTTAACTTTTCCATAGCTTCTTCAAGTTCTTCCCCAGTGAGTTCCTCTTCAGAACTCTCTCTTTCCGTATAATTTTCTCTTTCTGAATTCTGAGAACATGATCATCCCTCTTTAAATTCTTCTAAGATCTGACTTCCTTCTTCTAAAGGCCCCTTTAAATCCCTAAAAGGGTTTTTTGATTTACTTTGCTGCATCAAACAAGATTTAATAAGCGACCATATGGCCAGTGTACCCATTGGCAATGGCTCTCGTCTCTCTGCATCGCGCAAATCCTCTCCTAGCTGCTCCCACTGAGGAAGATTTAGTAGCCCTTCGTCTAAAAACCACGGAGAGACTTTCTCTACAGTATCAAGAAACTTCAGAGCCGTCTTTGCCTTCAATGGTGTTCCGTGATTTTTTAATAGTTCTCTAAGAGGCTGCTGCATTCTAATCTTAGACAGTTCTGTTCCCATGATTAAATCTTACAACACTATGAGCTAGTTTAAACACACAAACAAAAAGACAAGCGCGTGCACGCGCACACACACGCTCACGCACGTACACACATACACAGGTTGGTACCACTGTATAAGTCTGTATTTGGTCACTTCACTCGTCCCTCCCACGGGGATCCTTTTGTTATGAATTGTCGCGGCTCCGCGATCGTCGAGACGTCTCACCTTTTGTACTCTCGGACTAATTTTGTCTTGATTTGAGAACTTATGTGAACTTACCCTTATGTCTTTACTCGTTCCCGGGTTTCGGCACCATTTATCGCGCTTCCTGCCCGCAGAGAGACACGACACCAGATCGGAGCAAGTTCTTTATTTTCTGCTATCTGCTACTTCTGGCTGGCCACGCTGGCCGCTCTTGCAAGGGCCTTACATTACATACAACAACCAATCAGCTTATAGATCACGAGGAGAAAGCATGGACAGTAATGGAGCATAATAGTGTGCATATAGCAAGCATGCAGTGTCCACGAGGACCCATGGCCAATCACATTAACTTCCTCAAATAACGCCACTTGTTGCACAGAGAATTAGTCTGCTGGAGGTACCTGGTTTTGCTCTCAGCACTTCCTTGGCACATTGCCAGGCGCCATCTTGGCTGCATCGTAGGGCTGGGGTCCGCGGTACCCCGACAGTAAGCCAGGTGCTTTTATAAAGTTTTTACTGAAAATAGTTACACTCATTTGTATGAGCATTATCTACAGTGTTTTCACACCACTGTGGAAGCAGTTGTGAAAGACTGTATTATCCACATAGTCTAAATTATTTACCATGTGGTCCCTTACAGAAAATATTTGCTAAGCCCTGCCTTAAACTGGTAACAAGTAAAAATGACTTTACACTGTTAAGTAAGGATATTACCAAACAAAATAAAGTGCATTAAAAAAAAAAAAAAGACTAGCTTACTTACTTCGGAATTTTGTGTGTGGTGGTGGTGGGGAATAGAAAAGTCTACTTTCTGTACTATCTCTCTCTATTCCTCAAAACTAAAGTCTGAGAAACCAGGCACATAATCTAAAATAAAATTCAAGGTCTGGGGATGTAGCTCAGTGGTAGAGAACTTACCTAGAAGACATGAGACCTTGGGTTCCAGCCCCAGAAGCACAGATTAATTACTTAATTAACTAAAAGAATCTAAAACTGTGAAAAAAGAAAACTGAAGAGACTTTTACAATATTACAAGCAATTAGCATAAGAGAAAACCTAGTATCCATATTCTAAAGGCAATGCATTCTGTCTGACTGGTTGCATTAGACAGGAATTTTTGCATATGACTAAGAATACCCTAAGATTCTGATTCAGACATAGGATCTGGGAATCTATTTTTAAAATCATCCCAGATAAGACTGTAATTATGTTAAAATAGAGAAAAAAATCTCATTTTTTGAGGTACATCATAATTTGTTACAACATATGGAATTTGCTTCAAAAAAATTGGTGGAGGAATAGTAGATTAGGGTATGGATGATATACATTCATTCATGTTTGATCAATCTCTAAACTTGGTGAGAGGTACACAGAGTTCATTATACTGTTCTCCCTACTTTGTAAATGATTCAAATTTTTATAAAGTATTTAAACAAATCTCAGGTTATTCCAATACAAAAATAAGATTGAGAACCATTGAATTAGTATGCTGAAAAAGACTGGCATCCAATGGAGGCCCCACTGCCACTGTTTCTATCTATTGTTTTACAACTTAGGATTTTCATTTAGAATCTGAAAGTCACAAACTACTAATGCTCCAACATTTGGAGCAAAGACCTTCTACTTATGACATGACATTTCTGTGGTAGGATTCAAATGCAGCTGACTAGAAAAAAATTGATTACTTTAAGTAAAACAGCAGAACCACTGGTAAAAGAGGCAAAACAACATTGAAAATGATAGTTTGAAGAGGCTTTAGTAAAATGCGGAGGGAAGAAAAGGGTCGGTCAAAAACCCTTAGATTTGGATGGGACCATAAGAATTATATGAACCATTTTCTTGTTTTCCAAATGACAAGATTGGAGTGAGAAAAAGAATGATCCAGAATAGTCCCCAATTCACACAGAACAATTTGGCTTTAATTCAGGACACCAACAACTTCAGTCATGGTTTGACAAATACAATGTACTTAAATCCTGAGTCATTGATGTAGGAAAAGGGGGGAAAAAACAATGAGGTCAATCACCTTGGGAAAGCTTTAAAGAAGTAAATATAGATGGCTGGGTAGACAGACCACATGATGAGGAAGAAGTTCTGAAGTGGGAGAGGAAAGAAAGGAATGGAGAAAAAGCCCCATGAAATGTCCCTTTCAATCACTCTTATTTCTCCCTCTATGATGATGTTCTCAATTGGTATCCAAAACAACCATAGCATCCAAATTCCATGTACTACTGCTGTGGCAAATAAAACTAATTTCTCTATAAAGCCTCAAACATATCCCCCAATTGCCTCAATCCCTCCATTTTTCTATTTCACCCATGAACAGCCTACCAGAAAGAATTAAGTGTATTTATGCTGACACTTCTAAGTTATTAGAAACATTAGGATGGTAATCACATTGCTGTCAGATCCATCTGTCTTTTCTCTTGGGGGGAACACAATTGACCTCTTCCTGTAACTCTTCAATTGGAAACAAGGTTTTCAGGGAAGCAATGAATTATTGCTTTTAGGCTAAGGAAAAATATTGAAGGACTACTGTGGAGTGGAGCTATCTGGGAATCACTGGCTCTCCCACTTGAGAAGCTGACCTGAAAGCACAGTCACCACAACTACAAAGTATAGGACAAAAACTGAACAGTCAACTAAATGATGCCCTTTATTGATCTCCAAGTCTAGGCACAAGTATTCTAGTTAAAAAGTGGTGGTTGCTCACAGTCATGCCAAAGGGGAAAAGGACCCAAAGTGAAGAGCACCTAAAAGAGCAAAAAGGATCCAAACAAATAGAAAATTCCAGGAAAAAATTTCACTTAACCATTTCAAGGAAAATGTAAGCAACTGAGCTAGGGCCAGTGGCTCAAACAATCTACCCCCTCAAGTATTCCACCATAGCTTACAACCTATAAATTGTTAGAAGAACCAAGTATGATGAGGGTAGGGGAGGTGTCTATGGTCCCTGTCCTAAATATGTGGTTCAATGCTTGGTCAAAGCACCAAGAAAACAAGAATTCCACGTTTGCCTTATATTGAGGTGGCACCACAAGAAGAATTTACAATCCAACACCTCCCTCCCTGGAATATCCCTTTAATTAAAAAAAAAAATCTCACAACCCAGTTTAGTGTGATAAAAATGAGCCAAGGAAAGGAGGAGGAGTCCAGAAGCCAAGCAGCAGCTGCACTGCCACGGTAGGGGGCGTGGAGCTGAGTACCTTGGAGTCCAGCAGGCTGAAGACACCTGGGTCGCTGGTGCTCCCCACCATGATCTTGTGCTCCTTGCCCAGGGCATGGCCACTGTTGCCCTCCGTGCATGCAGACTTGGCGCTGTGATGCTCCCAGGACACCCGGTCGCTGGTGGTGTTTCCCATGGCTGCAGCTCGATTCGGGGGCCACCTGGTGCACAGAGTTACACCCGGCTAGGAACAAACACCCCAGCGGCCACGTCAGGGGCACCCGGGCCCCGCCTCTGTGCCTGGGGACTGGGAAGGGAATCCCCACCACAGGAAACTGTGCCCTGTGGTCCCCAATCTCCCAGCCTACAGGGGCTCCTGCAAGCCCCCCAGTTTCCCGCCACCCCCACTCTGGAAACCCGCCCTGAGGACTCCCCCGCAGTACCGCGTCCACTCTCGCACCCTGATCATCTACAGCGATGTGCTCCCTTTTCCTGGGACCACGGGCACATTGGCCATTGAGCAGGCAAGGCCACCCACAAAGTTTTTGAAACTGGTGACGCACCTGGGGCCAGGGATCTGCATTTCCTCCTAAAAATGGCTACAAGGCCACTGGCTCTAGGCCACTCCTCTGTGATCCTGCTGCCTGCCACCGTGGCTGTGGCACACTCACCTCTCTAGATTCCTCCACCTCAATGGTGGGCGTGCACAGCCTTCAGCATAGCATGGGGGTGCTGGACAGGGACTGACCCGCGGGGATGCCATGCCTGAAGCACCAGAGCTGCGGCCACTTGCTGCCTGGTGAGCTCAGAGGATGCCAGGGGCATGTTGTCGCAGGACCAGTGCAACTTTCTCTATGGCTGCCTCACGTGGCCTCAGGTGAGCTGAAATATTTTATGAACCACATCTCTCTGAGCGGTGACTGGGAAAAGAAGAGCAGATTGATTGAGGGGCCAGTGGAGTCAAAGAACTGGCTGATGGCAGTAAGTACCAGAGAGAATGAGTTTAGTAGGTAAGAGATGGTTTGAAGAGTAGGATGTTTGACCTTGAGATATCAGTGATCTTGCAATTATTAGCACTGTCTTAGATATGACCATAGGTGTAAGTAGGTGAGTTGAGATGGATCATAAAATCATTGGAATAAGGTGTAGGCAGGTGAGGTGAGATGGATCATAAAATCATTGGAATAAGGTTACAGAACTGAAAAATGAGATGATGGAGTGTTAAAGGCCCACTTTAACATTCATTTCCTCTTTCTTTTCAATAACCTTGGTATGTTGCCTTTCTGTATAAAGACACATTTCTTAGCTTCCCTGGTAGCTAGAGATGTGATTACATACTTCCAGTGATATCTAAGTGGAAATTCTATACGGAACTTCTGTTAAATCTCCTTAAAAACAAGGGTGTGCCCTTACATTTCTCCTCCCTTATGTGTGGCTGTTCATATAATGGCTGAAATCCAGCAGTCACCTTGGACTGTGAGGTAGCTGAGAATAGTACAGTGGAAAAAAGAACTATGAAGTTGTTATGTATCAGTCTATCTCTGGACTTTTTTGTATGAAAGAAAAATAAGCTTCAGTCTTGTTTACATCATTTTTGGGGGCTTTTCAATTATATTTAGCCAAACCTAATCATAACTAATATGTTGGATTGATAAAAGTTATTTCCTAGATACTGAAGTCAAGTGCAGGAGTAGTTATATTTACAGAGAAAGGCAAAAAGCTTGAAACTAAAATATTTACAGAATGAAGAGGAGTGAATGGGTCTGAAAATAACTGAAAAAGGAGAGGTGGTGGCCAGTACTTCAAAGGAGCAGGAGGATTTGAGAAAGTAAAGAGAAACAGCAATGAGGAACTCTAGGCAGCATGAGGAATGAAGACATATACCCCTTTTGATTTTTTATATTGATCCTGACTTTTTAAAAGATGTATTTCATTGAGTAAATAAGTTACAGACAGACACTTGTGTTTCAAACCACAGCAGAATATTAGATAGTGACTCAGATCAGTGATCCTTTCCAGGATATCTTCTGAAAGAACATTTGCCCACAGACATTTAAAAAGGTTAAGCACCCCTGATCTCCTTAATGTCTTCTCAAAATGTTGTTCACTATTTAAGTCTTTAAAAACTTAATTATATTTTTATCTCCCATGTTACATGTATTCATCCAATTAATTAATCTATGGACACTTCACTGTGTTCCAGGCACCACACTAGGCACTAGGAACACATAAATTGATTGCAAAGTGTCTGCCTCCCAAGAGTTTACTATTTGAAAGAGGAACCATGTGAGACAACTGTTTCCACATAGTTTGATAAGGATATTCATCAGGTGTAGTAAAAGAACAAAGGAACCCAGTGTTTCATATTGGTGTTCATGGAAGAGAAAAAAGATGAATTGAATCTTGGAGATGATGGAGGTATTATTTAACTGGAGAATTTACTGAAAGTACAACAAAAGAATATACAGAAGCATGGAAAATCATGCACTTTGGGAACTTCCAAGTAGGTAGTTTAGAGAATGTTTATTACTGCATTACTATTAGCCAGAGTAACAAGGCAGGCCAAGTATTAAGTAATATTACCTTGGTTATGTATGTAGTTGCTCTTAATATAATTGTCATTTGTGGGGACTGCTGGCTTCATGTTTTCAGATACAAGAAAACTTATCTAAGTGAATTGAAGAAATTGTCTTTTGACTTTGCAACACCATTTCTCAGTCAATACAATTACAGTCAATACATACACAGCAAAGGAGGCAAAATTTTCCATGGTAAGGTAGATTGTGTTTTATTAGATAAACTTAATTTGAGAGTAATCAGGTAAACACATAGTAATATAAATGAATGGTATAGTTAATGTTCTTCCTCTAAGAAAATTTCACTAGACTGTAGCTCTGGGTCAAATCCTGAATCAATTAAATAAATTTCTTTTTTTAAAGTAATTTTTAATTTTGAAATAGTTTTTGTATAAGAAAGGTTGCAAAAATATTTCAGAGTTCTTGGTTATACCACACCTAGTTTTCCTTATTGTTGACATATTATTATGGTAACTTGTCACAACTCATAAACCAACATCGACACATTATTATTATTATTATTATTTTTTGTGGTGTTGTGGATCAAACCCAGGGCCTTATACTTACAAGGCAAGCACTCTACCAACTGAGCTATCTCCCCAGCCCCTGACACACTATTATTAATCAAAATGCTTACTTTACTTGTATTCACCTATTTTTTAAAGTGATCCTCTCCTTGTTCCAGAATACCCATTACATTTATGTGACAGATCTCCTTAGGCTCCTGTATACTGTGATAGTTCCTAGAAATTTCCTTGTTTTTGATGACCTTGAAAGTTTTGAAGTGGTCAGGTAGTTTGTAGAATATTCCTCAACTTGAGATTATTGATACTTTTATCATGGTTAAACTGGGTTATGGTTTAGGGGAGGAATAACACAGAAGTAAGTGACCTCCTTGTCATATCATTTCAAGGGTGCATACTGTCAATATGACTTATCACTGCTGATGTTAATCTTGATCACCTAGCCTCAGTGGTATTTGTCAAATTTTTCATTGTAGTCACTTTTTCCCCTATCCATACTGCAATTTTTGGAGGAAAGTCAATCTATGCAGCCCACTTAAAAAGTAGAAAATGGTGTTCCATCTCCTTGAGAAGAAACTATCTATATAAATTCAGAATTCTTTTGTATGGGAGAGTTGTCTATTACATATCATTCATTAATTTATTTAATTATTTATATCACTACAGAATCATGTATTTTTATGTCTTTTATTCTAAAACTAGGTTATTTATTTTATTGTTCAAATTTTCCACTATATGATGGCTCTGGTGTGCCTTTGACATATGCTTATTCAGTTTCTGTTTTGAGCACTTTCTTACTCTCTGGCATTACAAGAATGCATTTTTCTTTGATAACCAGATTAAATACAATTGGAAAAATTTTACATATATATGTATACATGTATATGATCTTAATATAAAGAGCAAAATTTGTAAGTAGAATATTAGTATATATGCATCAATAACTAAGGCTTTGCATCTTGAGATGTTTTGAGTGCAATATCCTATTCACTGTTGGGGGCTGTGCCATGCAGACAGCGCCAGAACAGCACCTGATCACATCGGCAGTAAGGAGGTTAATTAACATAAGCACACTCAGGTGATTTATTACTGGCCATATTCAGTTAAGTCCACGTACACAACACGTGCACAGGTGTTCCCGAGTGCGCCTGCTAGAGCCTGCTTGTTTTAACCCTTGCTGTGATAGGACAGCTGGCTCCTCACTTGATCACAACTGGCATGGCCCTGCCCTCTGCTTTCTGGAGGGAATATAAGAGGGCAGTTCGTGGGAGCACAACAGCAAGTAAGCAGCAGCAGCTAGCAGCAAGAGGCAGAGAGAAGTCACTAGCAGAAAGGAAGAAGAAGAAGCAGCAAGCAGATAGAAGCAGCTCGCAGAGAGAAGCAGCAGGCAGCGGGGGAAGGCAGGTCACAGAGCAGAGAATTGAGAACACACCTCTAGATCACAGATAGGTAGATTGCAGTACGTGGGATGCATCACTAAGAAGCACCTCAGACACACCCTTAGTTCACAGGATGCAGGACGCACCTTTAAGAAGCAGCAGAACTACAAAGATATAGATCTCTGAAAGTGTAGTCTCTCTCTCTTAAGCAAAGTCTCTCTTTCTTTCTTATGCAAAGCCTCTCTTTCTCTCTCCTCTCAAAGCAAATAAGCCTCATTTCCTCTATCCTCTATAAACAAGCAAGTAAGGAAGCAGCTCAGAAATAGAAGTAGCTCAGTTTCCAGTCCACCACCTATAAAGACCCCCCACACAAATTGTTGCTGCAGGCGGTGACAAATACCCACCGATTTGGCACCGCAAAGAGCCAGTTACAAGTGGTGGCCTGTATGGGGAAGGAAATGGGCAACAACCTTACAGGGAGAAAGGAAATCAGCATGGTGGGGAAAGTAAACTGAAGAAGTCTATCTCTGGGAATAGGTACGGTAGGGAAAGTAAGAACCTCGCAGGAGTTTCTGGCCAGAGCGGTTTAAGGGATAGTTAAAGATCACAAAGGGCATAACAGTGAAGTGCAGAAATGTGTGTATTTTGTGTTACTTGTGTGTTTGTCATAATGAGTGAAGGAATGTTAACAGAAGATTCCCCTAGAGAAGGAATATAATGAGAAGGTTCCCCTAGTGAGGGAGCATAACAAGAAGGTTCCCCTAGTGCGGGAGCATAATGAGAAGGTTCCCCTATGAGAAGGTTCCCCTACATCCTATAGTAATGTGTGTATTTTGTATCATTTGTGTGTTTGTACTACTGTTAGTGTGGCCTTTGTATCACATATTCAAACTCTAACAGAAATAAGCCCAGGCTTTATAGAAGAAAAGCTGCTCAGTGTGCCACAGGGGGATCTTCATAAACAGGATCTAATAGCAACAGACAAGAACTCTTAAAGAGAACAAAGTGAGGAAGAATTGAGGGGTAGTAACCTAGAAAATAATTACTCAGAAAATTTAAGAACAAGGGAAAAAGGAGAGAGCTATATCTAATACAAAGAACCCCCAAAAGGAATAACCAAGTGGTAGTGAAAACTTAAGAACAAGGGAAAAAGGTAAGAGAAAGCTAAACCTAATACAAAGAACATCAAAATTAGTGGAACCTGCCTGTATTTGAGGACCAAAATAGAGATACCATCAGCCATTAGGAAAAACTTTAAAGAGACAGTTAGGACTGATTGGAAACAGCTATGCAGAGCAGTGTTATCTGAAGGACAATATCTGAATTAGAGAGCTCAGTGGAAAGAAAAATCTGTTGAAACTGCTTGCAGAAACGCAGCAGCAAGTCTTCCTGGTAGAAATGTTGATATGCTAACAAATTGTGCCAAGAAGCTATTAGGTCCTGGAAAACATCATTGTTGCAGCTATGAGAGGTACTCCTCCTTTAAAAAATCTTTGGAGGGGTTCGCCCTACAGGCTGCTTCCTATGAGGACAGCCAGGTCATATCAAAGAGATAATGCCCTAACAAAAGAAAAGACAAGAGATAACTATAGTAAAATATGTTACACCTCATGCCCTAGGTCTTTGCCCAAGGCACAGAAAAGAAAAACTTTGGGCTAACGAGTGCAAATTAGTTACTGTTGTTGAGAGCAAGATGTTACCAAATCATTTAAGAAATAAGGCACAGGGCTCTTTGACTCAAGGTTCACAAGAGGGAAGCAGCTGTCATAGCCCTTGTAGAGTTTAAGGAGTAACAGATCTTTTTGCTGATAGTGATTGCATCACTCGGGAAATTACCAAATTGGAATTGGTTGGACCCATAGCCCATCATAAGCTGATTTAGCCACACAGATGATTTTCATCTTTTTCTCAGTAAAGCAAGCTGCTTATTTTCATCCTGTGTAACTCACTTCTAATTCCTCATGATGATACCTCACCTTTAAGGAGGGTTTAAAAATGTAGAGAGGGTGAAATGCTTGTTTTTTTCAGCACAATTTGGCACCAAATTTTGGCGACTCTTAAGTTTTACACTAATAAGCTTGGGTGTGCTTGTATTAATTCTATTCTACATTTACAAATGCCTCAAAACCAGTCAACAGACTCATAATGTGATCATAAAACAGGCCATGGCTGCCCTTGAAGCAGAAAAATCTCCCAGTATATGGCTTAGTATGCTGGATCGGTAGTCAAAGATGGGTAAGATTCATGGGAACTTGTACCAACCTAAGACAGGAAATGAGGGCAAGAGCCTCATTGTCCAATGACAGGTAAGGATGTTGCTCTGCCATGGACAACCTAAGACAGACACAATCCCTGCCAGCTTTCTTTTCATTTTATATAAAGAAGGGGGAATTGTTGGGGGCTGTGCCATATGGACAGTGCCAGAATGGCGCCTGATCACATCGGCAGTAAGAAGGTTAATTAACATAAGCACACTCAGGTGATTTATCACTGGCCGTATTCAGTTAAGTCCATGCGCACAATGTGTGCACAGGTGTTCCCGAGTGCGCCTGCTTGGGCCTGCTCATTTTAACCCTTGCCATGATAGGATAGCTGGCTCCTCGCTTGACTGCAACTGGCATGGCCCCACCCTCCACCTCCTGGAAGGAATATAAGTGAGCAGTAGGCAGGAGTGCAAGAGTAAGTAAGCAGCAGCCGCTAGCAGCAAGAGGCAGAGAGAAGTCACTAGCAGAAAGGACGAAGAAGAAGCGGCAAGCAGATAGAAGCAGCTCGCAGAGAGAAGCAGCAGGCAGCGGGGGAAGGCAGGTCACAGAGCAGAGAATTAAGAACACACCTCTAGATCACAGATAGGTAGATTGCAGTATGTGGGATGCATCACTAAGAAACACCTCAGATAGATGCACCCTTAGTTCACAGGATGCAGGACGCACCTTTAAGAAGCAGCAGAACTACAAAGATATAGATCTCTGAAAGTGTAGTCTCTCTCTCTTAAGCAAAGTCTCTCTTTCTTTCTTATGTAAAGCCTCTCTTTCTCTCTCCTCTCAAAGCAAATAAGCCTCATTTCTTCTATCCTCTATAAACAAGCAAGTAAAGAAGCAGCTCAGAAATAGAAGTAGCTCAGTTTCCAGTCCACCACCTATAAAGACCCCCCATACAAATTGTTGCTGCAGGTGGTAACAAATGCCTACAGATCTGGCACCACAAAGAGTTAGTGACAATTCACATATTGCTTTCATCTTGGTTGAGAAAATGAGTGATGATTTCTTTTTTGGTAGCCCTACATAATAGAAATCAAATCAATTTAAAATTAAACACTTGAAAGAGGAAATTGGGGTGTTATTAGTAATAATTAGGAATTATTAGAGGATTATTAATTCAATACATTTACATTCTAAAACAGAAGTAAGTTTATATTATAAAAGGAGAAAATTTAAGAGACCTTCAATTTACTTTTGAACAAGAGTAATCTGCAGATAAAAAATACTAGTTCTACTTTAATAGATGACAAATCCCATGTATCATAAATATTAGAAAAGGAAAAAGACCTAAGAAATAATATCAACTTTCAGTACTTTAGTTCTCAAAAAGGTGAAATGATAGGCAGCTGTCCAAATGATTATGTGATTAGGAAGTTTTAGCTCTCACATTTTTAATTCTCTTATGTGCATTTGTATTTGTTGGATGTCCTTTTAGTTGTTTATTTATCCTGTAATTTATCCTGTAAATTTATCCTGTAGTTAAGAAATTGGTAGCAATCCAAACTTGTAAACATATTGCAAAACAGCTATTAATTAACATACACTTGACTGGTACTTTCAGTACCTTTCCCTATGAAGTTTATTGTGTTTGACAGCTGACAATTTCTCATGAACTAGAACAAAGCAAAACTTCAACAGATGAAAAAAAGAATCAGCAGCAGCACTGGATGTAAACCCATATTCCTGCTTTCTATTTCTTTGCTCTATTTTTGAGAACAACACTGTATGACATAAGAAAAAGAGGTTTTAGAAAAATATTCCTATATTTTAGACATAACCTCTATGAATTCTTATTATGTAGAATCTACTTGAAGGAATGGGAGAAAATTAGAGTAGGAGGAGAAAAACACATTTGTAGTTCACATTGCAATAGTTGGCAGCTACTTATTTCCTAAAGTAAAACTCTGATTAGATTCAATCTGGAAAATGAGATCAAAAAAGATAGGACAGCTACTTTTAAAAAAATCCCAATTTTCTCAACCAAGTAGAACCCCTGGGTTGATGCTAAATTATTAAAACAACCTATGAGCCTAGAAAGTTGAAAATTATTTCTTTATTAAGAAAACAAAGACATGTTGCTTAGGGAGAGGAGCAAAAATGACCAGTTATCAGGTACATTAGTAAATAATAAGTAAAACAAAATGTCTTATCAAAGACAACTATTTTAAGAACATTATTTCTATTATCTCTCAGAAAACATATATTTAGTTATAATATTAAAAACAAACACAAATTTAGCTTTTAATAGAAAATCAAATCCTATCAGAAGAATTACATGGAGTCAGCCATTTTTTAGAGATGCTTATTTAGGGTCCCCACCATAATATTTGATACTCAACATGCCTAAGGACAAAATATAAAAATGACTAATGCAGTCTGTGAGTTCACAGTCTAGAAGAAAATGTGACAGATTACAAGAGTATGGGGGGATGAATCAACGCAAATGAAAACCCAGGATTTCATTGTAGAAAAAAGCAAAAAGAGGATCAATGCTTCTGAAAGAGAAGTAAAGGTAATTTCTGGGAAATATGAAGCTGAGAGTTATTCCATTTTGTTAGGTTTGGAAGCCATCTCTAGATTGAGATTCCCAATGAAAGCCAGGGCATTGAAAATGAGACATCTAAAAATAAGTCATAATCACCTCAAAGAAAATAACAGGTAGCATAAACCTGCCCATTGTCTTTGTTGAAGCTATGGAATTACTCTTTTCAATTACTCCTGTCTTCATGGTATGATCATCTTCCTGATATGATCATCTGTGGTTAAGATGGTTTTTCGAACACCATTCCACATTTCAGGGACCTGTGGATGAAACTGGAGTGGAGTACAGGGTACCAAAAATAACTATAATGCTAGCTTGGGCCAGTGAAGGACAGAGACAGTAGATTAGGCTTGACTCCCACCAAATCAGCAATCCCTTCCATGCTATCAATGTAGTCTTCCTGAATGATATGACACTGGCTCTCCACATACCTAAAATTAGAGAAGATAGAAACCATGGCCTAACAAGAAGATAATCAATTAGATGGTCAATCAATCAGTGTTTTCTGAGTGCTGGTATTGATTTTATACTGGACTATTAGCTGTAGTAAATAGTGAAAAGATGATATTTGTCACTATCCTTAAAGATCTTATAAATCTACTAGTAAGAGATAAGATAGGTATACACCTACAGAACTCAAGGGTTTTGCTAAATATTATGGGTTTGACTGCTAAATAGAAATGAAAAAAGGGCCCTTAAAAGAGGACTGTACTAGGCCCTGGAAGAATGTGAAAGATATAGATAAGATGAGAACAAAGAAAAGGATTAAAAATCAGGGAACAGCAGCAAAGTGAAAGAATATTTATGGTCATTGCCTAAATTAGTAGAAAACAAGAATGGACAGCATTCCAGATTCAGAAGACTGATGTAAAAGAGGAAATTCACCACAAATATCCTCAAACATGAGATTCCCAATTATTTTATGAGGGCAGTGGTGGTGGGGTTGTGGGTGTCCACAGATCAGGGCTTTCAAGAGAAAATGTTAACTTGCAATCCTGAAAGGATGAGGTACGGTGACTTATCCTATAAAAGGAAGTGGCCCTTCAGATGGAAGCAGATAAAATGATTATACCAAGTGCAGATTTGGAGAGCTAAAGACTTTTTAGTGGGAAAATGTGGTGAACAGTAAAATATGTGGAAGAAGTGTGACTAGGAGACTTTCACTTGCTACTCTTTATAATGAAAAGAAAGAACAATGGAACACAAAGGAAATAAGATGAAAGTCAAATTAATCTGATTGAGGAATCCAAAACAAGGACAGGAAAAAATGATTAGAAAATAAATTTTAGTTATAATTCTTGAAATGGAATTCCAAAGGAACAGATAGATGGTCTAGTAGTACTTTATCAAAATGGGGCTGGAGTTTCAAAGAGATGAAATAGGAAAGAATTTAAGAGCTGTGCTTTCTGGAGGTGATATTAACTCAGGTGTTTGTATGCATGCATTTATTTATCTTGTAGCAGTAGGTCAAGAACTGGAGGTTTCATGAAGTTTTCACAAAAGGTTTCACTAGTTCCAGTCTTGGAGGATTGTTATGAGGATTAAATAAGTTCCATGTACATGAAATGCTGAATGTAACTGTCAACACTTAATAAAGATCAAATTATATCCTTGGGGACTGCTTATAGTCAGAAGGTGGTGGGACAAATAACTCAAAGGAAAGAAAGCAGAAAAGTCCAAATAAAAGTGTTTAGTGCCAGAAAAGAAGGGAAAGAAAGCACTCCAAGGGAAAATGTTTAAAAATGCCAAGCTCAGTAGTGAGAGATTGGAATCTAGTCATGGATGACCTCCAAGGGAACAGTGTCAGGAGTAAGGAGTTGAGTTTAAAATACAGGGACTCTGGGGAGCAAGGGGAGAGGCCTGAGAGCATAGGATGTAGAAACTTTAGATGTTTTGACAATGAAAGAGGGGAAGAAAATAGAAGAGCACCTGGTAAGGATAAGAAGATTAAATAAAAAATTACTTTCTCTTCCTCCAAGATAGGGGAGTTATGCTAGTATAGTCAGTTGCAGGTCCTTTATATGGACAAAAAAGAAAAAGGTCTTGTCTTTTTTTATTTTTTAATGTTAAGCTGATATTATGCAACCCTCAAGATTTCACTCCTTGATTCTAGTTTGACTCCTTGCCCTACTAACTAGGTTATTCCTTCAAATATTTGAAGGGAATATTCAGATCTCCCCCAGATGTTAACTTCTTTTGCCTAAACTTCTCCAGCAAATTAATCTGTATTTCAAATGATATGTTTTCACATTCCTTAAATCATTCTTATCTCCCTTCTTATTCCATGAATTCCAGTTTCACTTTTATAATGTTTTCAGGTGGTAGTCTGATCAGTTTAAAAAACAATTATGTGTTCTGGGACATAATGATTTTTTGATGATGCTAAATTTAATCATGCCTTTTAGAAACCTTATCCTCTGCTGACTCATATTGAGCCTACTATCCCAAACCTCAAAGTTTTTTTTTCTAGTACTCCTAACCAAAGCTGTAAAACAGTCTTAATTTCTGAATTTTAAGACAGTGAGCTCTGACAGTCCTCATTCCATTATCTTCCTGGCCTAGCCTCAGAAATAGTGTATGGTTTACAACAATCCTTGATTTGTTGAATTTAATTTGCTTTGATTCTAACCTTTAGGAAGATCCTTTTCTGCATCCTAACTTCATGATTTCATTTTTCTTTCTAAACCTATTCCCTTTCACTAGCAGTACCACCATTTACATAGATGGTCAAGTCACAAAACTGTCTCATATCTGCTTATCAAGCCTACATTCTTTATCCCTTAAAAAGGAAGATTACCCAGAATAGTTTTGTTCCCTCCCTATCTCCCCTGAACTATTACAGTTGTCTTTAGGGCTCCCTTCCTATAGGCCTTCTATACCACTTGCCTTATAATAGAAAGGCAAATAAACATGGTTTTAGGATTCTCAATTTAGAAACACAAATAAAAAGCTAGAAAGAATATTATTGTGTCATGTACTGTGGTCATTCTACAATACATTATTACATATTTATTATTATGTCACTCACTTGCTTAAATTCTAGGCAAGTGCTCTGCCACTGAGCTAAATCCTAACCCCCAAACTTTTTATTTAGCAGAGCATACAAAAAGTTTCTTACCTGATACATGTAGAGATATATTCAACTACTCTTCTACCTTTGCCATATAGTCTAGATATATCAGACTATGTGCAGGTCTCAGGCTATAATGTTCCTTTTGCTATTCTAAGACATTATAATTAGAATGCTACATGCTGACACTATTTACCTACCTCTTATTATTCCATAACTCCTCAGTTTGTTTTGCAACTACAAAAGGTATTCATGCTTAAATAACTAAATGAAAAATTTGTTGGGCAACACAGCATCCAAGTATCATCTCACTAATTAATTTCAAATTGCTGAGGCAATTTAGCAAGGCCCTAAACAACTTAGTGAGACCCTATCTAAAAAAATACAAAGGCTGGGAATGTAACTCAGTGGTAAAGTGACTCTAGGTTCAATCCCTAGTACACAAGAAAAAAGAAAAGAATATTATTGGGACATCTGTGGAAAATAGATAATGTATTTTATCAATGTTAAATTTCCCAAATGTGCTAATTGTATTATGGTATATAACAGAGTGCCCTTTTTCTTAGGTATATATTAATGATTTTGACTTACTTTTAAAAAAAGTTCTTAAGTATGTTTGTATACTAAATATTGTTTGAATATTCCTATCTTCTAAAAGGGAAAACAGAAAAAGCAAATATGGCCATCTTTGATTGTTGAATCTAGGTAAAAGATATATGAATGTTCAATGTATTTATTATTGAACTGCTTTTCTGTAGATCTGAACAGTTTCAAAAGTGAGAAATTAGAAAAAATTATTTAAAGTCAGTATATAGAAATGATTTCACAATGGTCCTCCTGACTGTATGAGAACCTCATTCTTTATACTGTGCATCCTATGCATTTCTTTGTCATATCCTGTTGTCTGTCTTCTCATTTATATTTTTAAGGTAAGATCCATTCTGAAGTCTTCCAGTTGTTACTCATGTTTTCCTTGGGCAAATTACTTAGTTTCTCTTAGTTTCAATTTTTTTTAATCTGTAAAATGGACATTAGAAATGTACGGACCCCCCAGGGCCATTTGTGAGGGTTACATGAGATAATACATATAATTCATCACTGTGCTTGTCTTTAAAAACTCTTGAAAAAAGGTAAGGTATTATTTGTATTATCATGTCTTTTCTCTCTGTATTTCATGACCAATATAATGCCTTGCTCACAACAGATGCCCCATATTTGTTGACTGATTGAATGATGCACTGCCCTGTACTACCTTTTTGTTGTTGTTGGGCACAATATAAAATGAACTGATACCTGACAGATTAAAAAAAATGGTTAATGCCAATGAGAATAAGTGACAGAATTCCTTTAGACCAGCAGATCTTGTTCTTCTGTGGTCGATAAGGTAAAAATTGAATTTCAAATTCTCTGGATTTTCTTAATGTATGGGTAGAGATAGCTTTGTTAGTCTGTGTGAACAATCCTTGTTCTTGTATCTTAGCCATTATCAACTCCATTCCCATCCTGAGAACATACCTGTGTTTAGGCTTCAGGCCAAATATTTCATAATCAAATCTTTGATTCATACTTTTTTCCAAAAAATGTATTTGTTAATGCTTGGCCACATATCTTTAATATAAGATGTTTAAGTTGAGAAAAGTGTACCACATCAAAAGGATATCCATGGTCTCCTACATGATTCAGGATCCAAGCCCCACTTCTGGTGCTGAAGAATACCTAAGGCATGGAAAATATTGTTTACTTTTATCATTTTGGCTCACAATCTGAAAGCACTCCCACTTTATTCAAGATCAAGTTCAAACTCACTAGTGTGGCATTTTAGTTTTGTACAATCTTTTTAAAGAATTTTCTGCCATTTTTCTTCTCAAACACTGTCCAAGAATATATCTCACTGTGATCCACCATTATGTTTATATTTAAAGTTAATGTGATTGAAAATTCTCCTCTTTTAAATTCTCCTCAGCCCATTCATTTTTAAGATTCAGATCAATTTGGCTTCCTCTAAGAGATCATTACTGACCTTTCAGGCTGAGAATTCTCTCTCCATCCTCTGAACTTCACTAGCACTTACCACCCATAGGACTCATTAAAAATTATGGAATAGGCTGGGCTCAGTGGTGCATGCCTATAATCCCAGTGGCTCCAGAGACTGAGGCTGGTGGATCACGAGTTCAAAGCTAGTCTCAGCAATTTAGCAAGGCCCTAATCAACTCAGTGAGTGTCTCTAAATAAAATATAAAAAGGGCTGGAGAAGTGGCTCAGTGGGTAAGTGCTGATATCCATATGTTTTTGAAAAGATTAGATTGCTTCTTTTTTTTTTTTCCATTTGAGTGGCAAAAAGGAAACTCACCCACCATTCTTTTACGTAAAAGTTTTTAATTACCAAAATGCACCTTCCTTTATATGAGAACATGGCATTTCTTCTGGACAATGGACAATTCACACTCTCAATATTGCATTTACACAACCTCTTCTAGCAAATTCCTGGTCTTCATCAATTCCAGGGAGAGGCTAACTAGGAATTTTTAAAAGAATTTTTTTGTAGTTGTAGATGGACAGTATGCCTTTGTTTTATTTGTTTATTTTTCTGTGGTGCTAAGGATGGAACCCAGTGCCTCACACATGCCAGTCCAGCACTGAGCTACAGCCCCAGCACTAACTGAGACTCTGAGTGCAGCCTGAGGCAGCAAATTTATTCCTTAGTATAAAGCAAACTGAATAGTGGAACTCTAACCATTAATCATGCCCCTCTATTAGCATCAATCATCATGCCAATTGAGGCAATGAAACCAAGCCCCGTATTTGCCACTGGTACTGATGGGCGATGTACAGCCATCCATACTCTGTTGAGTCTACCTTCTTGATAAGAGTGAAGATAGAATGAAGCAAAGTAAATTGACTCAAACCTGCTTGGCTGTGTAGCTAATCTCTACAACCATATACCCTCCAGAATTTCCAACAATTATAAAGACTCTTTTTCCAGCCAATGCCTCTAGGTTTTTATAGTCTTGACTATGGAAGTACTGTCCTTTGAACTTCTCAATTCCTGCAAGAGAACATAAAATAATTTTTGATGATAGTTTATATGATGGATATCATTTGTAAAATCATTATTTTGGAGAATTTAAAGTTGAAGCACATATTCTCCATATTATTTCCCTTTATTCAGCTATTCTTGTCATTCTGAATACATTTGCTTATTTTTTTCTTCCATAGCCCCAGGATAGTAACTTGTGATTCCTTTATTGTAAGTAGTTTTTATTTTGTATTTGCAGACTCACAAATCCAAAGTGCCTCAGAAAACTGCCATTCTCTTTTGTCTTTTCATTCCCTTAGATACATACTCCCATTTCAATTAGAGTATATATGTTTCTGTATACTTTAGAGTACACATAAAGTGCATTTTTTAGAAAAAGAAAGTTCAGGCCTCGAACTGAAAGTAAATTATTCAAGCTTTCATTTAACCCTTAGAAACTCGATATATGTTTGTTTCCTCAATCACTGAAAAATTCCATATCTGAACCAATGCTGTGTAAGAGTTCCACAGTCTTCCTTTTTGATCCTTATGAAGACCAAAGTCATTGTGAAACTAAATACAATCATGTTCTACTTGTCAGAAATACATACGTTCTCAAAAATTTCCTGTAAGTTGGTTTCATTATTGTGAAAACATCACAGAAGTACTTACATAAGCATAGATTGTTTAGGCCAGTCACTTGATGTGGCCTCCTGATGCAATCAAGACCCACAATAAACATGAGACATGTGAGGCTAGTTGGTGTAACATGAAAATCTTTTCTACATTAAATGTTCCTATAAGTAGAAGCAGTAAGCTAAATGTAGTAAATACATAAACCAGTAATATGGTTGTTTATTATTATTATGTACCAATACATAATTGTGTGAGCTATAATTTTATACAACTCACAGTGCAGACAGGTCTTTACATCAACATCACCATGATATTATGATGGCTATGATACTACTCAGTCAATAGGAATTTTTCAGTCCTCATTATAATCTTATTGGATCACCATTCTGTATGTATTCCAGCCTTGACTGAAATGGCATTATGTGGTGACATGATTGTTCACAGATCTCTAAACTCTAAAATTACCATTGTCCAAATGGCAATAATACAAATTATTCCATTTTCAAGGGAACATGCACAATTAGGGTAAGCCTTATATCACCCCAAGGTAAAAACCACTCAGACCACAACCTTCTATTCCTCAGTGTCAAAGGCATGGCTTGAGGTTCAACCTCCTTTCTGGTAGGTCACTTACCTGGAAAGCTTTCCAGGGGTAAGTGAGCATTACTGTGATAGGCCATTGCAAAGCATGACTCCATCAAAGACATTAACTTCCTTTTTCCCTTCACATTCAATAACCACCTCCCATTGGCCTGAAGTAGAGAAATAAGGCCTCTTCTTCATACTGTACACAGTGGCCTGAAAGCAAAGTAACATATACTGGAGGTTGTAACCATAGCCAGTACATTGTATATCTTCTGAGACATGACTTATACTGCAAAATGTTACACAAAAGGTTGATACTGCAAGTAAAATCACATCATTAGGGTCCTTGCAAGAATATTTGATTTTCATACTCCATAAAGAACAGTTTTGTTTGATGTTGTGGTGCAAATGAGAAGATTTCTAAGAGGCAGATAAAGTAAAATGAAGTTGACAGACTAATGTACTCTCCTGTGCCTCTAGAAAAGTAGGATTTGTGAGGATTTTAGTCTCTGCCTTAAGGCATTGTAGCACCTGAATAAATCCTGAATTTCACCTCTACTACTGTGACACTCTGTGCACTAAACACCTATTCCTCCAATAACCCCAGACATCCCCAAACTTTCTGATGTCTTCTGACACCCAAATCCTGTTCTCTTTGACTAACCTCAAACATGTGACTATGAGGCTCCCTTTCATGTTAGAGCAGGAAAATATTTCAGTGGTTCTTATTTTTTTAAAGGAATCTTTCTTTACTTTTTACATATGCTCACTTTACAAATAACTATAGAGAAAGAGGCTGTGAGATAGGGAAATAGTGGTATAATTTTTAGTTTTTCAATAAAAGCAATAAATATGGGTTACTCTGCCTTTCTAAGGAAACATCAAGAATGCATTCCAATGAGCTTCTAGGGTCTTAGCTATAATGTCTTGGTTGAAAAATAGACCCTAAGCCTTAACCATCCTGTATGATTTATAGTTCCTGTCATGTGTTTTTACACATGCTGGTGCTTCTACTTGGATCATCCTTTTATTCCTTCTTCATTTAGTAGATTCCTTTCTATTCAAGACTCAATTTGGACATTATCTTCTCTAAAAATCTTTTCTAAAACTTGATTCCTCTTCCCTGATGGGTTAAACATCCCTCTTCTGAACTGCAATGTATAGATCTCTATAGCACTTATCACTTGGTTTATTACTTATATGTATAATAATAATTTTCTTCATTTTTCTGTGTCTTTAAACACAGTTACTTAGTTAAGTTACTTATTTTTTTGTCTATGCATCATCACTGCTTAGTACAGTAACAAACTTCTTCAAGAACTGTCACTTAAACAGGTCAGAGATGCACCACTGGGCTGCAAATGACTGGCTTTGGAAATTGTCACAAGATATTACCATTTTATTATTGTTGCTAAACAGAAGATGGTAGAAGGTTTGGGGTTTAAGCCAGGTGATATATCTGTTTATGATCATGATTATACATTATGGGAAAATCACAGCAGACTTTAGAGAAGGAAGGAACCAAAAGTCATACAGTACAATCATCTTCTTCTACATAAAAAGAAAATTATGATAAATTCAAGTTGAGAAACTAACTCATCTCAGGTCACAATTAATTAGTGATAAGAATGAGGACCAGAATTCAGGGTTTTGTTTCCTAATTCAGTGTCCTACTCTCTCCACCAGATTTAACTTCTTTGCTTCCTCAATAATTTCCCAGTCACTAAGTACTTCACCAGGTGGTTTGGTGATCACATAAAATAATATATTGAAAAGTGCCTCAGAAAGTATAAAATAATAAAGTAATAATGGAAAATTTGTGGAACCAGAAAGATTTAAAGTTCCCATACCTATTCATTCTCATCATCTCCTTTATTATAAGCAGAGTGTGAAATGAAGACAATGAAAATACTGGTGGCAGGTATCTTTCTGTATCTGCAGCCAAAATATATGAGAGACTTTCCCAGGGGTATTTTAGAGAAAGAACAGAGTGGAGTCTTTGTACTTGGGCATATCAAACTAATATTTACACATAAGCACTGGTAAATGAAGCCACATTATTCATTTACTTGATGAAGAACTTCAAACACAAAGACACCCACAAAACTGCCTACCTTGAACTGGATATACTTTAAAAGGCTGAAGTCTTTGGCATATGTCCTGAAATACTCAAGGACCTAGAAATTGTGCATGAAGTTAAGATAATGATCTGGGATTATGTAGTCACTGAAGCACATCATCTCCTTAGAAGTATTGATGATCACCAATTTGTAAATACTGACTCTCCCTTCTTCAGGATTTTCCTGCAGTAAATTAGAAGTATTCATGGCAACTTGAGAACTAATTTCATGATTTACAAATAGCCAGTAAACAGTTGAAAAATTTTCTGGAATAAATGCCAATTCAAACAAATGCACACATACACAACCTCCATACCTCTCCCAGTACTTGTACCTCTGTGTAGTTACTTCCCCTAGAAACTCAGTATATTTATGACTTGCTTTTGACCAACAGTATGCAGTTGAAATGACACTGAATGACTTTCAATACTAATTAATAAGTAGCCTTGCAGTTTCCACCTGGGTGTCTTAGAAGGCTTACTTTGGTGAAACCCAGTAGCCATGTAAGAAGTTATCTTTTGTAGCTGTGACCCAAATACCTGACAATGAGAAGGAATTCTTTTGGCTCATGGATTCAGAGGTTTCAGCTCCACTGCTTTTGGCTCCAGGCAAGGCAGAAAATCATGGTGGAAGGGTATGACAGAGGAAAGCTTCTCAGCTCATGGTAGCCAGAAAGCAGGGGTTGGAGGAAGAGGCCCAGGACAAGATAGAGTCCCCAAGGGTAACCCCCTGAACCCATGATCTGCTTTTCAACCATGTCCCGACTGCCTACTCTTTCTACCACTGCCTAGTAATCCATTCAGCTGTCAATGAATTAATTCATTGATGATGTCAGAACCCTAATGAATGAATCACTTTCCAAAAGACCCACCTCTGGACAATGCTGCACTGGATACCAAGACTTGAACACCTGGGAATTTGGGGAATATTCAAAATCTTTACTATAAAAACTCCTACTACAATGAGACCACAATACTGATAGGAAGCCCAACCTAGGCACATGGAAGAAAATATCTAGGATAGAGAAATATTCAAATAGCCCCCAAAATTCTAGCTATCCCACCTAAAGTTCTAAATTTGTGAACAAAGTAGTCACACTAAATTCAGTCTTAGCACTCATCGGATGGCAATCACAAGAAATTCCAAGTGAGAACTTCCCAGCTGAATGAATAAGTCTCAAGAATTTTCATATGTACTGAGACAATGCTCTCAAGAAAATGTACTAAGTCTCTTTCCTGTATAAGTTGTTATTTACCCCACTGTTACTATTGCTGGGTAACAGTCATTTAAATGAGTAAAAGTGGATTAGATCAAAACATAAAAGGGAGAATATAAGTTAGTACAATATTTTCTGAGTAATTTTGCAATGTATATAAAAATCCTTGAAATTTACATAGCCTTACAAAGAAATATTCAAATATTCATAGCCTTATAAAGAAATATTGCAAAGACTTGCAAACAAAGATTATTGTTAAAAGATGTTACTGTCAGCATTATTCATAAAATAAAAAGAAAACAAGTTAAATGCTTAAGAAAAAATACTGAAATTTGAGAACCACTGTTCTAGATCCTTGCTAGTATGGTCTAGTATGGTCTGTGGACCAGCACAAAGGGGATCACTAGGGACATTGTTAGCAATGCAGAATTTTAGGTCCCTACCTAGACTTACTGAATCAGAACTAACATAACAAAATCCTCAAATGAGTCAGATGCACATGAAAACTGAGAAGCACTGCTTCAGATGACATTAATCCCTAATTCAGTGTCTTCCTTCCTTTAACAAACTTTTTACTTCCTCAAAAATTTCCAATTAATTGCTTCATGGGGTTAAGGTGGTAAACCAATAAAACAATGCAATGTGAATCCAGCCTATTATACTGTCACTGAAATGTCACAAAACACAGGTTTTCAAATCTATTACATTTAAATTATTTTTGATTATAGAAAATCACCTTAACCAATTTGGACCCTCTTCTTCCTTTGTATTACAGAAATGAATAAATATTAGGAGAATTGGTATTACAAAATATTAAATATCTACAAAACAGAGTGTTGGATTTGTCCACATTCAGGTTTATTTTCCTCCCAATTCTTATTAAAGAATTATTTAGTCTAGGAATATGAAATTTATCATATTCATTTGTCTGTCCCATAATTATTTCTTTTTGACTACTAATAAGGTTTTCAGGAGTCTCCTTTCAAGTTTTTTCTTATTTATTTTACCTATTTCAACCAAAGTATTCATTTAAGTTGTGGTTATGACTATATTTCTGCCATAATTAACATTTTAGCTGTTCATGTGTCCTATATTACCTAGCAGAGTGCTTTATTGGGACTCCAGATCAACACCACCAGAATCTCATGAATGGGTTGACATCATTTTTTGTTAATGTTCTCCCAGTGATTAATTCTTATATATGTAGCAAAAGTGAACAGCTATATCCTTTTAAGTGTTTTTCAATCCATTTATTGTCTTATTCTCTGTTTTGCCAGTTTTTAGAGAAAGGAGGAGTTGTGAAATTTATGGTTTTTTAAAACATATTTTATTAAACGGTGTATATTAATTAATTTTCTAATTAAGCAGTAACATTTTATATTATATTGTGCCCACATGGCATCTATTTGTCTATCTGCTATACTTTAAAACTTTTCTATGTGAAATAGTTATCTGATCATCAGCATAAATATCTCTTAAGGCTTGTCAGAAGTGGAGAATTTTGGTATACTCCAAATTAGTTCATGAGAATGTCCAGTAATTCATGTGTACATTAAAGTTTTAAAAGCACAGTTTAGCTTGCTTTAATGATTTTTAGATCTGCAGTTTGACTCAAAAATATCAAGATTATTTTATAGCATTGAGTACTTATTAAATCCTTAGCATTTTGAAAGGAATTTATTAACTTTTCAAGTAATTTCATTCATAAGGTAACATCAAAGTAGATGTATATATATCATATTACAGCCTACTTTCTACCATCAATCTTACTTAATGTTAATGAAGAGATCAAGAATTGATTGAAATTAATGTCTTGAGAGATCATATAATTATTATTAGAAAGTTTTCAGCTGTACAAGGAGACAATACCAGTTTGGTAAGTGGAACATGATCAGAAAAGAGAAATGGTGGTGTCTGAGAAAACACTTGTTTGGCAGATAGAAAAATGAAAGAGAAATCATGATAGGAAAGTACAAGTGGTACTACCAGAGAAGAAAATAAAAATATACTGAATCCCAGGAAACTGTAACAAAAAAGAAGAAAATAGAAACCCTGAATTCCCAGTGTTCTTATTGGACACCTACCAGTGGAGGTGGAATTTCAAAGTGCTTAGATCAATTCTACATATAAAACCTCTAACAAATTATAAAAAAGAAAGTTTTGGGGGATGGAAGGGCAACTAGACTCCAAATAATGATCATGGGACTGACAGAGAAGTACATCTCAGGAAAAAGTTCTCAAGTTAACCACCAGCAACATGCAAAATATGTTCAGTCCATTAAAGGATGTTTATAATATCTTAGTCCCCATAGTTATTTAACTGAAAAATGTGAAAAGGAGAGTCTATAGCTCCATAAACATTCTTAGCAGCCACTTAGGACAGCTTCCTTCTCAGAAATCCACTTATTAAACAAATACATTGGGTAGGAAATATATGCCAGGCATCATTCTTGGTTCTAGAATATAATAGTAAACCACATAGGTATGTCTGTGTTAAGAAAAGTCAGAGAAGTCAGAGCATTATGATGAAAGTTTATTTTTTATAGAAGCAGTTTATAAGATATTGAAATTTTGCCCAGAGGATTATAAAAAAGAAATTCCCAATCTGTATATTTAGCAGATTTTAACTTCAAATCTCTTTAGAGTTTAAAAACCACAAAACTGATAATCAGGCAGAATAATGGCTACACTTCCAAAATCATCCCTGCCTCAATTGATTTCACTGCTGTTGAGTAATTGCCAAACCTGGCTAGGATGCTTAAGGAAACTCAAAATGTGGGGGTCTCACTCTAGGCATGAATAATAACTGACATGTAACCATATGCAGAGCTGTCACTTTTATAAGTGATTAATGAAATTATTCATTTACTTACTCCCTATGATCACTGTACAAAGGGGGTATTACTATTATCCCTTCCTAAAGATTAAAACAAACAGTGAAAAGAGAGGTTTAATGATTTGCCCAAGGCCATACTTCTTGTAAATGACAGTCTTTGAATCTAAAACAGTGCTCTTAACCTCTACACTAAGGTGTGACTGGATTTCAAGAGTAGAATTTTCTGTTACTAAAAACAAATTAACAGGGTTTTCAGCCCACATCTGATTATGATAAAGGTATATGGATTTGCTAAGGGGATTCATTTTAGATCTGAATAAGACTATAGTCAGGATTAATTCTCAAAATGGAGCCAAGATACAACACATTTGTTCAACTAAGAAATGTCATAAGGCTCTTTTAAGTAGCTGGCCAAAACCGTGTTAGTTTTTATGATGTGAAATATACCTGTAACACCTCAATTCCATTAACTTTTCCAGAAAATGAGTTTAAAAGTAAACCAAGTTAGAGATCAATGAAGGTGACTGATACTTTTTGGCACTTAATAAGCATACCATTTAAATAAATGATATTGTCAATGGTTACTAACAAGTTGTAAGGTTGGATGTGCACATTAAAACAATTTAAAACTGAGTATATGTAAGGACAAGAAAATCTATTTGCAGGTGTCCTCTACCCTCTTCTGGAAGACAAAGGACTTTGAACTTCTCAAAGCAACAAGTTTACAGCAAACAATAGTATCAAATTTTATACCTTATTCAAGGACAAGAAATGTCAGAAAAATACCTGGATTTTTTTTTTAATAGAAAAAGTAATGTTGAGTATTGGAGGGGGATATTCCTAGAAGGAGTTGTTAGCAGGTAATTCTAGCTCATTTATCTTTAAGACATATCAGAAGCAACCATTCTACATTTTCTAATCCCTTTGTGCTTTCTAATACATGTTGTTCTGTTCCTCATCCTCCCTGCTTCACCAGATTGTTTCCCTCTTCTGAAAAACAGAAAAACTAATGAAATGAAAATATTGTCTGTGTTTCTCATGGACAATAGAAAAGGAAAAAAAGGGACATCTGCAATAAATTTTGCAGTCAACAGAGGGAAATAGAAACCCTCATAAAATGTGGGGTGAGGGGATGTTAAGAAGTCAACAGGCAGAATTTTTTAGGTTTAGTCACTATCAAACTCTCATATTACCTAACAGGAGATAAAATGTTGCAAGCACCCATCTGCAGGTAGGAATTCAAGTATTAATGGACAAGGAGATTTACCTGATACCTATAAAGCCCTCCAATGTCATCAGTCCTTTCAAAGCAAACAGATTCCATGTCTTCATCCAGGCACCACTTGACAGAAGAGAGCCGACAGGATTCACTTCCAATCACAGCAATTCTTTTCTTGGTGATGGTCTCCACAGGTCTTCACCTAGCTATGACAATGTCACTTGTTCTAAAGAAAGAATGACGAGAAACAGAAAGCACAAATCTGTCAACAGTTTTTAAGAAAGACAGTTGCCATGACACACAAATGCTGAAACAAGAGGTGACTTTGGGAAAGCCAGATTTGGTTGCCCTCTTCAGAAGGAATCTCTTGCACAAGATAGGGCAACCCTGTTGCCTGCAGGACCCAGAGCTGAGAAGCTTCATAGTGTTATTGTACTGTTTCCAGAAGCATCTGACTGATTCTTCAGCTGCAATCTGGAAGTTAATCTGATTTTCTGCTGTGATAAAAGAAATATAAACTACAGAAGTACAAACAGCAACAAGAGTCGGTGGGGAGGAGATGTTCTTGCCCACCTCCTTTCAGCCAACATCCCACTCACTCATTGGCAGCAATTTTACCTCTCTTAATGACAAGAAAATGTGGAGTGATTCTTTTTTGGGCAGAAAACAAAAACAAAAAATTATCTACAACTTCTGTAGTTTTCACCTGCTGTTACAGACAGTGCCTTTTTACTCCCTCTGGAGACAGAATGGTCCTCTAATCTCTTTTGCTCCCCTACTCTCTGCATTCACTTTTAACTTCCTGCTTTTCCCTTAAAGTAACAAACTTCTACTAAAACAAAACTGTCAACAACTCCCAAGCAAGCTTGATAGAAATGGCAAAATACAAAACACCCTCCTTGCAGGAAATGTGTTCAAACAGGTGAACCTACCCCTTTCTCTCCCTCCTCCCACCTAATGAACTAGATCTTCAGATATAAACTACTGGTAGAATTTACTTTAAAATCCCCATGCGTGTTTTAAACTACTTTTAGATTACTATAGCTGTTTTCATTTCAACTACTTTTAAATATGGTTACAAATAGATCTTTGACTTGGAGAATTATTTTAACTCCATCAGGAAGATGCTTGTCTTAGACCAATATATGGTCTGAATTATACAAAAATATAGGAATCACACAATGGGAAACTCATAATGTCCACATCACCTAATGGGAAAACGAAAGAAAAGAGGATCAAAGGTGGCGTTGTGTGTGTGTGTGCATAAATATGTATATATATACACATATTTATATATGCATGTATGTATGTAATAAAAAGAAATGTTTTCACTTTGGTTGGGGTATGAGAGATTGAACCTGGGGCACTTACCTACTGAGCCACAACCAATTATTTTTTCATTTTGAGACAGGGTCTCACTAAGTTTCTTAGGGCCTCACTACTTTTCTGAAGCTGGCTTTGAACATGTGATCCTCCTGCTTCAACATCCTGAGCCACTTGGATTACAGGTGAGTGTCACAGAACTGGGCAGAATGTTTTAACTTTTTGATGTGGTTTTGTCAAAAGTTATTCATCAAAATATACTAATCTTTCAATGGACACATCAATATGACCTAGTCAAATAGTTATTTTAAAAGAGCTGCTATTTAATTTTGCTCTGAATTCTCATCTCACTTTGCTCCTGCAACACTACCACTAAAACCTTTATTTAACTAGTGACTGTCCTCACAGATTACCACCAAAAAGAGTGCCTTTTGTCACCAAGGACCTTTCCCTCTGTCTAATGCTACTTTCTCCTAGGAAGATAAAGCAATGTTTTTTTTTTTTTTTTTCAGTTCCCTAAATCTCCTTTGAGATTTCAGAATAATTGGTTTCCCGTTCCAACCCTCCCAAGACCTATGGTAGTGGAAGGACCAAGGGATACTTAAGAAAAGGACATCTCATCTACAACCATCCAGTTTCTGTTAAACCATGGTTTGTCAGGTGTTGGAGAACACAGATGGTATTCTTTCTGTTAATGAATCACTGGACCACAAGGGGCTACATCTGAATCTGAGAGAGACAACTGCATGTCACCAAGACATACAATTCAAGTTGGGTGCAGTAGCCAGATGGGTTTGGGGTTGTCATCTTTGGGGTAGGAATGAGCATATCAAGAGTAGAATTAACATTGAATTTTAGTGGCTAGACAAGAAGCAGACACTGCTAGACACTCAGTAAAATGTTTTCTCCTCCTCTTACAATATCATATATCTCTTTAGAATGGGGCTGCCCAAAGAAGAACTGTATTTTCCTGGTTTCCCTTTTAGCTATGTATAAATTTATGATCAAGTTATCACCAAGGAACATAAGAAGAGCAAATGTGAGCAACTTCTACCTAACCTATAAGTATTGTACTATTTTGAAAATATTAATAGCACACTATAAAAATAAAAAATGTTCAGCATCTCATGTGATTAGAGAAATACAAATTAAAATGGCATTGAGAGTTCATCTCACTCCTGTCAGAATAATAATTATCAAGAATACAAGTAAGAATAAATTTTGGCACCGATATGGTGAAAAATGTTTGCTCATACATTGCTGGGGGACTGCAAACTAGTGCAACCACTCTGGAAAGCAATATGGAGATTCCTCAGAAAAATTGAAATAGAACCACCATTTGACCCAGTTATCCCACTCCTAGGTTTATACCCAAAGGACTTAAAATCAACATACTATGGTGACACAGCCACATCAATGTTTATAGCAGCTCAATTCACAATAGCTAAACTATGGAACCAACTTAGATGTCCTTCAATAGATGAATGGATAAAGAAATATGGTATATATATACGATGGAATATTACTGAATCATAAAGAAGAATGAAATTATAGCATTTGCAAATAAATGGACAGAAATGAAGACTATCATTCTAAGTGAAATAAGCCAATCCTAGAAAACCAAAGGCTGAATATCCTCTCTGATATGCAGATGCTAACACACAATAAGGTGGGGTAAGGGAAAAATAGAAGTACATTAGATAAAGGAGAATGAAGGAAAGGGAGGGATATGAGAAAAGAGAGTAAAATGAATTGAACATAACTTTCCTATGTTCACATATCAATTCATGACCAGTATAACTCCACATCATGCACAAGCACAAGGATGGAAAGTTATACTCCATGTATGTATAATATGCCAAAATACATTCTAGTGTCATGTATAACTAAACAGAACTAATAAAATATTAAATTAAAAAAATAAAGAAAATATTAATAGCAGATAATTTCCCAGATGATAAGTGAAACTCTAGGTGGTGAGGGTCAAACCCATGTGCAGGATAGCCATTGAATTAAACAACAGTTTACCTTTACCTTATTAGCACGAGACCTAAGGTGGAAAATTAACATGGAAAGGAGATATGGGACTCATAAAGAGGCATGAGGAAGGAGAATGCAGGCACAACCCTAGTTCCTCCTCTACAGGTGATGATATTAAGACACACACATAATGTATACACATACACTTTTTGAAATGATATGAATTAATATTTACATGGAAGTTTAGGAAAAATTTTAATCACCATGGAACTTATTCGATTTATATAGCTTTCATAGCAGGCAGTAGGAACAATCTAAGCAGGCACATTTAAAACTTCAACTCATGCATCATGTTCATAAACATTCAAAAACAAAGCACATGGGTTCTGTCCATTGAGAGACACAGAAAGTCACATGACTAAGGGTCTGGATGCACAATATTCCTATAGGGGAGAAGATGGAGAGTTGGGAATAGGAATACAATCTATTAAAGTTGGCTATGCATGAAGTATAATTGAGTAGATAAAGCACACTCTGTGATTCTGTTTGCTTTCAGAGACCACATCTATGGGTCATGAAAATGAGGAAAACCCTATGCCTGTGGACTTCACAAGCTAATGAGATTACCATGGAACCTCAACCATGAAGGATAACTCCTGATCATTTGAGTCTTTACTGGTGAGATGCAGACAGTTGGGTGATCTCCAGATTTATTTTCAGCTAAAGTATTTTGGTCTTTTACAATACCCTGGAAATTCAAATTTGTGTTTCATTTCTTCTTTATAAAAAAATGTGGAACTGCGGTTATGGCTCCCTGGTAGAGGACTTGCCTAGCATGTGTGAGGCACTGGGTTCATTTCTCAGCACAGCATATAAATAAATGAAAAAAATAAAGGTCTATTAACATCTAAAAAATATTTTTTTAAAAAGTGTTCTATTTAGTGTTCTCAACAGTGTTATAGGACAACTACTATTGTTCCCCACTATGAATTACTATGCATCATAGACCTTTTGGAAGCACTCTCAGATTATTTATGTCCTCTGAGTTTGGAGATTATTTTACATCCCACTTTTGAGCATTTTTGGGTATCAAAACGGGAAACTTCCTTGGTTAAATGTTACAACTGTACCTCAGGAATACAAACACAAGTGCAACAAGTATGTTCATTTTTCAAACCTAAGATCAAGTTTTGTGAAGTTAGGGTATAAGATGGCTTTGGCTTATCAACCCAGAGGAAGAGAAAGGTCACAGAGTGTTCTTAGGATTTCAGTGTAGGCTAAAACAGGAGGAACATTTAGCTTTATGCAATTTTACTGCTGAGATAATGTGCTCCTTACATGAAAATATGTCAGAAAAACTAAACTCCAGCAGTAGTACACTCAAAGGCTTCAGGGACTAGCTAGGTAGATTACATATATGTTTTCCTGCTGGACCAAAAAGAGTGAGATTGCTTGTAACCAATTTGAAAAAAAAAGTATTAAATTAGAACAACAACAACAAAAAATACTGGGCATAATGGCACAAGCTTGTCATCATAACTACTCAGGAGGTTATTTCAGGAAGATTACACTTTGAGTCCAGCCTTGACAACTTAGCCAGACTACCCATGCCCCAAATAAAATAAAATTAAAAGCAATGGGGATGTAGCTCAGTAGTAGAGTGCTTGCCTAACACACATAAAACCTTGGGTTCAATTCCAGTACTTTAAACAAATGCAACAGGAAAACAAGAACTGCTCTGTCAAACAAAAGACATGCAGATAAGTTTCAGTGCAAAGCTATCTGCAATCTCTGACCTGTAATAAACATGGAAGTGATATCTCTTTGACATAGTGATTGTATTTCCTTTGGATATACACTCAGTAATATAGTTGCTGGATCATATGGTAGCTCTACTTTTAATTTTTGTTGTTTTTTTTTTTTTGAGGAGCCCCATAGTGTTTTTCATAAAGGCTGTACTAATTTACATTCCCACCAGCAATGTATGAGAGTTTGCCTATGTCTGCATACACACAAAAATGAACTCATGAAGCCCCCCAAACTCTTCATTCTGTCTTCCTCCTTCCATATGGCAACTCCATTCTACCACATGCTAATGTCAAATCCTTGAAATCATCTTTTATAATCCTATTTCTCCACAATTCTCAATTTGTGAATCTTCTAGGCATTATCTGTTCAATATATCTACTTGCCACACCACTATTACCATGCTGTCCTCCAAATTATCATCTTTTGCCCAGACTATTGTAGTAGTCTCCAACCTGAAGTCTCTGCTTCTCCCTTATAAGCTCATTTCATACAACATACAGAGTAAAACTTCTAAATGTTTTACATAACTTGCACACCTGGAGTCTCTTAGCTAGCCTTTGTCAACTATATTTTAAATGCCAGACTCACTATATCAATGGTCTACTTAATTTATAGCTAGGACCCCATCTCTGAAATGTTAAAGTTAAAAATAATCATCATCCTTTTGTTTAAGTGGCAAGTGGTTGATATAATTACTTTAGCAGATAAATTTAGTGCATGAGAATCTGGATGGGAGGAAATAAGTCAAACACAGAACAGGAAGCAAAAAACACTCAGTAGAAGTATCATAGAACAGGATCTTCCAGAGAAGCCACCAAAGGATGTAAATCATAAGGTTTTGAGAAAACACCCAAATAGAGCAAAACAGGGACTCAGGATGCCTTTGCTAAAAAGCCCATTTCTACTGTTGGACTTGCTGATGCCCAATGGGTAACTAAAAGCAGGATAAAGTTTGGCATCTATGACTTCATATAGTATTTATCTCTTTTTTTACCTTATTAAACTTTGGGTTGGATTCCTGCTCAACTCTGGATCATATGATAGTTCTACTTCTAGTTGTTGTTTTGTGGAGCCCCATAGCATTTTCTTAATGGCTATACTAGTTTATATAAGCATAAGCATATTAATTATTTAAGGAGTATTCATCTAAAGTTGATAATGTGCTTTGTTCAAGGCTGAAGACATCAAGGTCAGAACAATGGAGGCATTTCCCACAAACTGCCTGCTTTTACTGTGTTCTCTTCCAGAGCCCTGGAGTAGTGCCTAGAAGCCTTCAGTCATGACCCTGCATTTTCCACAGTGAGTCTTGCAGGCAGATCAACCATGCAGAGATTGCCCTCTCTCAGTAGGAGCAGTATAGTCCCATGGGAACTAAATTCTCCCTCATTCCAGGATCATAGATCTAATAGATAAATAATCCATGAAGCAAGAGGAAATTGCCCCAGAAACTGCTGCAATTTCCTCAACACCAGTAAGACTTGGTGTGATCATAACTCAAGAAAATGATAAACCACACCACAGTTTGACCACACCTGCTTATTACACATACCTCTTGTCTCCAGCCCCAGTTCTTTCTCTATTTAAGCCAAAGCTCACATCAAACCTGAAAGACAGGACTGAGACACTTGACATCACTTATCTTTCCATTACAGCTACACTGATTAAAGTTTCTTTCTTTCTTTTTCCCATTACTTTTTCCATTTGATTTTTGGGGTATTTCAGATCTGTTAGGATGCCCAGAGTTAGTCCTCTGGTGTAGAACTTAGGTAACAGGAAAGATGCTGCACAAAATCATTGTGGCCCTATGCTGTGTCACAATTTTTCTGTGTCAGTGTTGATCTTAGCATTGATTACTACCAGATTTTTATTTACTGTTTGTTTTTTTTCTTTTCAAATATATGCTCCATGAGATTAGTAGCCTCTCTCTGTAGTATCATAAGGAGTGCTTGGCACATAAACAAGATGGCTCAATCAGTATTCACAAAGACTCAAGACACAAAATTAGCTTTATAAAACTGTACTTTGTTGGAGTTTTTATGAAAAAACAACCCAAATTGAACTCCTTTGTAGTTAACAATGAATTTATTGAAGGGGGGTGTACTTCTAAAATGGAAGCACCAAGATTAATTTACATGGAAATAATATTCTTATCACAATAGTTAGAAAATAATACAGTTTCTGAAAGTAGGTCCAAATCTTCATCATGTGAGCGTGGGACCAGACTTTCTTAACAATACTCCCAAAGTACAAGAAATAAAAGCAAGAATCAGTAAATGGGATGAATTCAAATTAAAAAGCTTTTTCTCAGCAAAGTAAACAATCAATAATGTGAAGAGAGAGTCTACAGAGTGACACAAAATCTTTACTATACACACTTCAGATAGATCACTAATCTCCAGAATTTATAAGAAACTCAAAAAACTTAACACCAAAAAAAGTAATAATAACCCAATCAATAAATGGGCTAAGGAACTAGCAGACACTTTACAGAAGAAAATAAACAATCAATCAGCAAATACATGAAAAAATGTTTAAAATCTCTAGCAATGAGAGAAATGCAAATCAAAACTACTTACAGATTCATCTCACTCCAATCAGAATGGTGATTATCAAGAATACAAACAAGAACATATGTTGGTGAGAATGTGGGGAAAATGATACATTCATACATTGCTGGTGGGTTTAAAAATTGGTGTAGCCACTCTGGAAAGTAGTATATAGATTCTTTCAAAACTTGGAATGGAACCACCATTTGATCCAGTTATCCCACTCCTTGACTATACCAAAGGTCATAAAATCAACATACTACAGTTACACAGCCATGACAGTGTTTATAGCAGTTCAATTCACAATAGTTAGATTGTGGAACCAACCTAGATGCCCTTCAATAGATAAATGAATAAAGAAATTGTGGTATATATATACAATGGAATATTATTCAGTCATAAAGATGAATAAAATTATGTCATTTGAAGGTAAATGGATGAAGTTGGAGAATATCATGCTAAACTAGATAAGGCAATACCAAAAAACCAAAGGCCAAGTGTTTTGTCTGATAATTTGATGCTGATACATGGGGGGGTAGGAAAATGGAGGAACTTTGGATTGTGTAGAGGGAACTGGGGGGACGAAGGGGGCAGGAGGAAGGAAAGATGATAGAATGAGACAAATCATTACCCTATGTACATGTATGATTACACGAAAGTTGTGAATCTACATGGTATAGAAACAGAGCAATGAAAAGTTGTACTCCAATTTGTACAAAGAATCAAAATGCATTCTGCTGTCATGTATAGCTAAATAGAACAAACAATAAAACAAGAAAATAATACAGTTTGTGGTCCCTGTTTTGCCAATTACCATTCAAAGTCATAGTAAATAGGACCTATTTATAGGTTGTTGTGAGTATTAAATGAGAAAATATGTGAAATCTCCTTAGGGTAGCACCTAGAACTACATAAGTAAATGCATCTATTTTGTTATTATCATAATATTTGTATTAGTGGTATGCTTCATCATAAAATCACTCAAAACTGATGTTGAGTCACCCTTAAGTTAACACATTGGTTAATTTCCCAATGGTTTCCTTGAAACATCCTCGGTGGCATAACATCTTTGGTGATTTCAATTCACTGCATTCATAGGCTTTTCCCTGGCCTACAGCTAACAGGGAACAGGTCAGGAGATTTCAGTCTAAACTGATTTTTCACTAAAGTCAACAGAATTGAGCACGCTCCTGAGAACAGAGTAACCACTCCAGCACTCTACCGAAGAATTCCTGGACTGAACTTGAGGCTGACTCGCAGCTTCAGCTCTGAGGCAGCCTCAGAGTGTGCCCCCTGGTGCCTGCGTGACGCTGGTAGGGTCTTCTCTGGCGCACCAGAAAGACCAAGTACACAAGGCCCGTGGGCGGAGACTTTCATGTCCAGATGGAGGGCGACGTGCCAGGCTTCTTACCAGCACTACAGGCAAGGGCAGACCTGAGGCGGTGCTGACGTGGGTGGAGGAGCAGGATTTAAGGTGAACGACCGCTCAGACTCATCTACTCCTGGGCACTGGCCTTTTGCCAGCGGGGTCGTGAGGGCAGCTTTCCCGCGGCCCCAGGGCCAGCAGTGGGTGGGTGCAGAAGGTGCCAAGCCTGAGCTGCGTGCATGGGGAATGGAGATGGGCCTAGGCCCCATCCGGCTGGCCAGGCCTGTGGGAGGGGAAACTTGCAAAGGTGTGCGGGAAGCATAGGTCTCAGAACAGAGACTGCATCCTGGAGCCCCAGGGTGTGTGATTGCCCTTCAGGTTCTGGTGGTTTGGAGGCCTGGCCTGCGTGGTTGCTTAGTAAAACTCTGAAAACTTATGTTCCACTTTTGATTTCTTCTCTGTTGACTGTGCAGGTGCAGTTGGTGGTTTGCCACTGGTTAATAACCGTCAAAGCTGTATTTTGACAAAACCAAACAAGTAAAAGTTTGTAGACTCCTTACCACATGCGCTGTCGATTTCAGGTCCACCTGCCCTCCTCTTAGTTTTCTAAGCCTGGAGAATGCAGGGAGCGACCCGTAGTGCCCACCCTTCATCCAGCCTCTCCCAAACTCCTTGTCCTTATTTATCAGATCCAGAACATTTTGGTGCCTTAGTGGAGTGACAGAATTGTGCTCAATAATAATATAGCCATTTACTCATCATTTTATTGAAATGCTAGTAAGAGTATGGTATTGGGTTTTGGGTACAGGAGACAACAAAGCCAAGATGGGCCTGGTTCACTGAGTTTCTAGATTAGTGAACAGTGCTTTTCAAAGTATGAAAGCAAGTGTTCATTCAGCTCATACTTATGCACTAAATACCACAGGAGTGTGAGGTTTGTTCTCAGAAGGAAACCAAGGGTGCAGTTCTATGTTCTGCTTAGAAGAGTGATGGATGTAGATGTATGGAGAAGGTGCATGTCTGAAGAGTAGGAGTCTGGCAGAATGTTTATCCAATCTAAGTATGAATTTTTGGACTGGCCTTTGTATGTTCAGCATATCTTGACTAAAGTATAAATAGCTAAGTGCTTGCCTATCTACAGTGTGTGCACTTTGATATCCAACTACAGAGAAACCTACATGTGGATATGAGTTAGTGAAAATGAGTAGACAAGAGGTTTGAAGATGGAGAGGATGAGACAGAATGAGTAAAAGCAGAAGAATATAAAAAATTAGAATTTATCAACTGGTGTTTATAAACTGATAGTGTAGGGAAAGAAAGAGAAAGTAGAAGTAACCCAAGGCAAAATTATTGAATATTGTAACTTGTAATTCCTATTTACCAAAATAAATTAATATTTTTGGAAATTATTCTTTGTGAATTAAATTTTTATATTTTCCTAATTCCAGAAGTAGTTCCTGTTCTTTGCAAAACATTTGGGGAAATAACCTATGCTTTTGGTTGTGCCAGTGCTTTCAGGTTTGCTCCTGGATTCCTGGTTATGGAGGTTGATGCTACCTTAATGAGCCAGTTCTATGGTAGTTATTCAGTAGTTCTACTGAAACCAGAATTAAGGACAGGTAGTTAGTGTAGAAATAGGGAATTGGGTCAAATCAAGGAAATGAAGTCATGAAGCCATCTGCCTCTGGAAGTTGGAGATTGTTCCTGGAAGAATGGAATGTCAAGGGTCTCCAGAGCCCACTGATTACCAAATTTACCTGCCTTTATCAAGGACTGCAAGCATGGAGCTACTAATTAATGCCCCCTGGGCCCTTGCCTGGCTGAATCAACTTGGCCCTCCCCCTGCCCATCACTTCTCACTTAATGTAAAACCAGGCCTAGTCATGTAGGCAGGAAGGAGAGATAAGGGGGGAGAGAACTGGAGACCAAAAGAAACTTTAACCTATAAAAGATGTAGGGTGCACTCACATTTTGGGACTTTAGAACATCAGCCATTGGCCCCCTTCTTCCTGCCGGGAGAAGTCTGTATTGTTACCTTGTTACCTTTAAATAAAACCTGCTTAATATGCTTGCCTTGGTGTGCTTCTCTAGTGTTCAATCTTCAACATTAGTAGGAGCAGAACTCATCACCAGTAAATGGCGCTATCAGTACCAGGAAGCTAAACCTGGAGGCTACTCTTCTAGCCCTTCCAACAATTTTATGGTGACCTAATTCCCTACATTAAATTCTTTTCTGCCTAACTTTCTTGGATTTACTTTTTTATTTTTGCAGTTGTCTCAAGTATTAAATACTGTTATCTTTGTGGATATAGTTTCATAAATTAATTAAACATCTTTTATGGTAATTACAGATTCACATTCTTTTTAAAAAGCATAATAGAGATCCCATGTAATCTTACTCAGTTTCTCCAATGGTAATATCTTGCAAAACTATTTAGAATATTATAGCCCAGAAATTTACTTGATATAGTCAAGATCCTGAACATTTCTGTTACTAGAGTCCTAGGACAGAGGCCTAACTCTGGAGATCGAACAGATCAGGTGTGGCCACTCTTCCAAAAAACTAAACAAAAAAGGTAATTAAAAAAACATGCCAGGGCCTCTGTCCTCCTTTTATAGATCCTGCAACATGCATATATTGGATCCTTTTGTTGATGTAGGACAGAAGAGGCTGGCCATCTGAGGAGTTTTCAGGAAGCAGGTTCATTGACTGCAGGGTCCAGGGTGCATATTGCCTAAGATTTCTTCCTCTGAACAAAGATTTTGAAAAATTTTTGAACTTTATATCCAGTGGGAGGAGGGACTTGGAGGTTTTACATGACTATTTCTTTCTGATCCATCCCCTAGACCAGGTTTCATAAGTTTTTTTCAAGAAAACAGAGATAATACCTTTTTGTACAATAAACCTGCAGACTAACTCTGTCACACTTTTTGTGTGCAAACCTGGCATTTACAAGAAAGAGGAAGCTTCAAACCCAAGACATCCTGTTGATCTGACAAGAGGAGAAGCTTAATTATGGCAAGGGTCTTTTGAGTGGGGGTACCTAGTCTGCTTCACTATAGTCACCTCCTAATCACAACCAGTAAATCTTCCCCTTTACTAAAACTGTATGTGATGAAATTGGGTAGTCCAGGATAATTCAGTACAATCTTCCCATCTCAAGATCCTGAACCTTAATTGTGTCTTGGAGTCTTTTTTGGCAAATAAAGTAACATACTCACTGATTTTGGGGTCTACACATGAACTCTTTGAAGGCCACTCTATCTACCACTCCAACATTTTACTTTTGAACTATTTATAGATAGATAGATATATGCTCATACACTTCCATTCTTCTCTCTGTGTCTCTGTTGAAGCATACAGTCCTTTTTATTTTGTCCTTTAGTGTGTTTCACTCCACAGCCCAGTAGTGCTAGGTTGTGGGAAGGCCAGAGAAGGTGCTTGAAGACAGCTTTGGAGATGTGATTCATTAGGGAAAGTTTATAGCAGATCAGTGGCAGCTGCAGGAAGAGTTCCATGGCAACAGACTGACTGAGAACATCTGTATCACTTAAAGTGCTTCTCCAAGCAGTACCTCTCTTTCTGTGGTGTTTTGCCTATTGGCACTGGCCAAGTGAGTGACATATATCCTTTCCCCAGTGCCCTCAGTTCTTTGCTAATCCCCATTCAGGGGGTCTTATGTGTTAGACTGAAGAAGGAGTGGCATCAGCATTACTTTGCTTATATGACCAGCATTCCAAGGAGCAACTGATCCCCAGTGTACATGCAAGAAAGTAGATTTTTACACATAACACTAACTTGCCCTAGTCCTAGTGTGCATGAGAGAAATCCAGTGTCTTTTAAGATAATATGTATCTGAGCTTTCCAGATTAGGCTTGCTATCATTGTTTTCTTAATTTTGGTAGGTTTTGGGAGCAGAAAGGGAGCATTCAGGGTAATGGTGTTTTACTGTTCCTTTTTTCTTTAGTAACAACATAGCACAAATAGCAAATTCAGATGGGTGCCATTAATCAAGCATGTGAACTATACATATATTGTTTAAGTTGCATCATTACCAGGGGTGCTTCATTTCCAGGAAAGGACAATGGCATGAGCTGGGTATTAGGAAACAAATCCCAAGCTAAGTTTCTCATCTATCAAGTGGATTATATAACAGCAACAGGCTATTTTAAGGCTTTGATTGGTGACCCCAGTATGCACATAAAGTAATTTGGAAATCAATCTATGTTTTTATACATAGAATTTCCCAGTAAAAGATATGGGTAGTAAAGTTTGACATTAAGGGAATGTAAGCCATGTTCTTCATTCAGAGTCTTAGAGCTTAGCCTACATATATGTCTACTCTCTGGTTTTGCTGTATTTTTTTTATTTCTAGGAATTCATCTACAAGCTTATCAACTGGAGGGAGCCAACTGACTGATTCAATGCTTCCACTGTCGGAATGGCTGCATCTTGGAAAATGAGATGGGTCTTGGTAATACCTGTCAGGTATGTTAGTGTGGAACAAGCACTGTTCACCTCCACCTAAATACCTCCTCACATTTCATTACCATCTTAGCTGTTAGCTGCAAGTTCTATTTTTACACTAGGATGTGAAATGCCTCACTTTTAATAAGAGATCACAAATTGGAGTTGATTTTTCTGGTTGTGGGGGTGATTAAGAATCATGTCATTTCCCTTATTTTATCTGAGCTTTGTCATGTATCTATGAGAAGAGTTAATTACTTGAGTTAGAAGTGCAGTTAATGGGTCCAGGCTTAGAACTTTTCTCTGTTTTAAGTACGTATACTTGCCCAAGGATCAAATTGACTCTGACCTACTTAATAACACTTAATGAAGTTGACTGCATTGCTTCTAATTTTAATCTGCCTTCCTCAGTGGGGGTGGTTAGGGGTGGGGTTGCTTCCCATTTTTATACTGTGATAGAGAAATGAAGAGGAAGTACACTATTTTCCAAAATACAACTTAGCCATCTAATGGCCTTAAAAGTGTTTGAGGTATGGAGCTAGGGCTTTAGCTCAGTGTTAGAGAACTTGCCTAGCATGTGTGAGGCACCTTGTTGAGTTCTCAGCACCACATATAAATAAATAAAATAAGGATCCATTGACAACTAAAAAAAATTTTTTTTAAAAAGTGTTGCAGCTGAGGTAGAGTCTAGAAACTTGGAGAATCAGATGTGATCCCTTGGGCATTGATCAGTAGGTGGTGTGTTGAAATTGATGCTTCTGTCAGGATAATCAGCAATACTGCCCTGGGTTGAGACATATGTGGACTTGGATTAAAGGAAAGTTCAGTCACAACACCCCTTGGGTTAATCACACAAGGATTACTTATGTGAAGGATACCAAATATATCCTGGTATAATTATGATATATGTCACAGGCAGCTTGATCAGAAATTAGGAGAATAAAAACTTCCTAATCCCAATAAAGTTTCACCAGTGGTCACTGGTGAGAATGAGCAAGGGTCTCATCATCTTTTTAGAAGTTTACCATCCCCTCCAGTGCTCACCTTACATATATAAAGTTTGAGTTGGAGCAGTGCTGCATGTAGGCTACTCTGATGATATGTTGAAGCCTACTTTATTTAGTCCAGGTGTACCTCATCAATCTTGGCATTATTCAGAACACAATATGACCTCTCAGTAGGGTCATGTGAGATTCATCACTGATCCCTCTTAGCTTTCTTGGGCAAAGAAAATATTCCTGGTTTATTCCTGCACTGAGAATTATGAAAGTAGAATAAATCTCAGATTCCTGGAGATGAGGTGTCCTTCCTATAATCTCTTTTGTCTCAGTCATTGAAATTTTCTTACTGACTTCATTGAGAGCCAGAAAATTCCACTTGTCCTTTACCTTTCCAGCTCTAGTTTAAATTCTTTAAATATATACCAACTCCCATTCTGTTTTGATAGAAGTGTGTTTAGAATTTTTGCATCTACATTATGAAGAATATTGGTTTGCAATTTTCCTTTTTTAAAATAATTTTGTCTGGTTTTATTATTTTGGTAAATCTGGCCTCATTGAATAAGTTGAAAAGTGTTCCTCTTAAATTTTCAGGAAGAGTTTATGTAGAATTGTTATTGATTATTTTTTATATGTTTGATAGAATTCACTAAAGACTCCAAATTAATTTTGTAGACACATCTGACTTTTAGTAATAAAAGATAAACTTTTTTTCTAAACTGTATCCTCAGGGAATGCTAAACAGAATGATTTTAATCCAGTTAACTAACTTATTAGCGGGTTGCTCTGGGCATAGTTTGGGCTGGGGTAGTTAAATAAGAAAACTATTTCCTTTATGAAATTAATATGATCATGTCAAAAAAAGTGAACTGCCACTCTATCATCAAAGCATTCTAACCACCTGCAAGCAGCAAGGTGTTTTATATCAATAAAATTATAGTACACATATAGCTCATATGGTTTCTCTTTGTTAATGTACCACTGCCACTGTAATGTTGCATTTTATTATATCACAATCATTTTCAACTGGCTGCATAAAATGCCATCAGGAGAATTTATAATTTGCTTAAATGTTCTACTGAGAGGACTCATGAGTTCTCTCCTTTTTTTGGGGTTACTTAAGTTAATTTTTTGTGAACATCTTTGAGCATATAGTTTTCACAGGATTTTTAATTTGAGCCTTAGGGCCTATTTTTTCCTCAGAAATATCACTGTATTTGAGGATTCAAATTCTTCAAATGTCTTCATTTGTCAAGAGTATTCTTTTTCCTTGTATATCACAGCAATTTTAGAGTCATAAGTGCCTTCAGGCATCTCCTGAAGTATGCCCATTTGGCTTTACAAAGTTTTTATTTTATACCCATACTTCTTATGAGAATGATTTATTGTCTATTTTCCCAATTGAATGTGTGTTCTACATATGAACATATACAAATATGGCATAACAAATCCCACTATTCAGTATAATCATAATGCACCAACTAAAAAAGACCAAGGGCCTTTATAGGTTTTGTTCACATAGAACTTGAGCCAATAGAAGTCACTCTATAAATTTATACAGATGGAAGGAAAACACAGAAGGCAGGAGACAGTTGAGAAGGAAGGAAAGCAGTCTCATCAGGCCAGCTGGGCCAACAGCAGAGGCCACAATGTGTAAATCCTGTTTATAGTCAGGTCTTAGCATTTCTGGCTTGATGTTTTCAAGTAAGCCTGCTCTTCTCCATCAGTTGTGTTGGTTTCAATGATTTCTATTTTTTCCTGACTTTTTTTTGCTTGTGTTAGAAGTTCAATTACACAAATATTTTGCCTTATTGCTTGTTAACTCCTTAACTAATTGAACACCATCAATTACCTCAGCAAGCTCACTGAGGCTTACATAATTTTGCTCTAGGAATGTACTAGTGTCCTCATGTGTGAAAGATTGTACATAATTTCTTTATGAAGCGAGTCATATATTAGAGTTTGTCTTCAAACTACAGCTGTGGGAACTTTGTTGTTTCTAATGGGAAAATGTGATCAAAATTGCCTTCTTGCTTTGTTTCAGATGATTGCTCTCATAATTTACTTGGCAGGAAGGTTAAATGATTAAGAATCATTTCTGATTCTTTGTCCCCTGTTTTAAACAACTGGAAAGAAGAGATGGAAAGGTACAGAGTAGATGTAGCTGGACTTTTATTATTGATGTTGATATTTTTCTAGATGATGTGTAAAATATCATAAATCAAAATCTTATCATATTCAATGATTTTATTTTAGTGCTTGAATGAAAACACTGTAGTTTAAGACACAGGATCTGATGGGGGAGAATCCAATGGGTGTTATTGTTACCATTCTGCAATTTCAAGGCTAGTACTCTCTTTTTTCTTCTGTATTTATTCATTACTGCCTGATTTTGTGATAGATATCCTCTAGCATACCAATTGATGTCTTTGTTTCCTTTCTTTATATATTTTTGAAATTTTTTCTTATGGTTGCCCTAGTGATTATAATAAACATCTTCACTTAAAATAATTTTGTACAGATTGATGCCAATAATTTTAATAGTATACAAAGCTTTACTTCAATATAGTTTTCTCTCTCCCTTCTTATTGATCTTATTGTCATATAAATTGCATCTTTTGGTATCATAAATAAAATTTACTTATCAAAGGGAGACACTATCCTTGCCATAGAAACATAGGAAATAACTAAAATGAGAAACATCATTGCATTTTCAGTTAGCACAAGACCCTCTTAGGCCTGATCTTCCTCCCTGCTTACCACAGACTTTCCCCTGAGGTTTAACCTTATTCTAGATAAAAATTCAGACTTCCAGTATTCTTTCTGGGATCAGCACCTAATGGATGTTGTCTGCACATTTCAGTCCTTTCATGACATGCACACACCATCTCATGACTCTCGCATTTGGGTTCATCTGCCTCTTTCCTTTGATTTAGATTTTCTCCAGGTCTTTCCTGTATAATGTATGCAGGGGATAAGGAGAAAAATGCACATCTTCAGCAAGATCTAAAGGAGGAGTCATTTTCATGTGCTGCTGACTACATATGAGGTACTCATTTGTTTCTCTAAAGCAAGAATTCCTAACCTGGGTCCATAGAAGTTGTAAAATCCACTAAAATCATATTTAAATTTTTTTCATAGCACACATTTTTCTAGGAGGAGAGCCTACCTTCATCATGTTCTAAAAGAGGGACCATGAACAAATGAAATGAAGGATCACTGTGCTTCAAGTTAGCTAGATATATTTCCTTCTTTTTCCTGGTGGATCAAGTGGGAAACTTCCCTGGAAAGTGGCATTTTAGCTTCCTCTTTTGACAACTAGCAGGAGGCTGGCTGGCAGGTGAGAGAGTTTTGTATACAGAGGCATCATGATAATGGGATTATAGGAATGGGGGATGCTTAATTTCAACCTTATTTTATAATTTTAAATTAAGACTGGGTAACTGTAAGGCCTTCCACTTAACCATACCTCCCTTCTGTTCATATGATAGTGCTAGTTTAGAAATTGGGCTTACATGGTTTTTTACAGAGTTAACAAGTTAAAAGACTTAGAGCCTGTGGTTTAAGAGAGTTAAGAAGAAATAAGAAACTAGCTTATTAAAATCAGAATTTATCAATTGCAGTGTTTTCATTTTTTAATTTATTATTTTTCTTTTAGTACCAGAGATTGAGCCCAAGGGTGTTTAATCACTGAGACACATTTCCAGCCATTTTTATTTTTCATTTAGGGCCAGGTCTCACCAAGTTTCTTAGGACCTTATTTAAGTTGTTGAGGCTTGCTTTGCACTGGTCATTCTCTTGCCTCAGTCTCCCAAAATAATTGGGATTGCAGGTATGTGCCACCACTCCCAACAGTACCAGTCTTTTTAATGTGTCTTCCTTAATTTTTTAGATTTGCTTAAAAGATGCACCATTTCTAAATCGTGAGTATATTGTATTCTGTCAGAAATTGTGTTGCATGTGTGGAAGACTTATCTCTTCTTACATGGTTTGGTACTTTGCCACTTTCCTAATATGTCTGGTCAATCTTCTTTGAGCCCTGTTTATTCTTAGGCAGGTGTAGTGGGAGTCTTGTGTTCTAATCTCTAATCATTAGTGATGTATCCTTGAGTTAGCTATTTAATTTCCTTGAACTTCAGTGTCCTCAATGGTAAAGAGGATAACGGTCTTTCTTTGGATGACTGTTTTGAGAACTGAGATTACATCTATATGGTTGGTGTTTAGTAGATTCCTAGGCTTTTTGTTGTTGTTGTTTCTTTGTTTTTGTTTTGGTACTGGTGATTGAACCCAGGAGTTCTCTACCACTGAGCTACATCTCTAGTCCTATTTTTTTAATTTTAACATGTTGAGACAGGGTTTCTGTGAGTTGCCAAGGATGACCTTGAATTTATAATCCTCCTGCCTCAACTCCCAGAATATCCAGGATTACAGGTGGGTGCCACAGGATCCTGCCTAGACACTAGATTTGTTACCTTGAAACTTGCATAGACATCTTTCAGGACTACTATTTGGTGATTTTACTGTAATATGGGAAACTTTTTCCTGGAAATAACAATGTTCTGTGGTATATATACACAATGGAATAATATAAAGTTGTAAAGAAGAATAAACTTATGTCATTTGCAGGCAAATGAATGGAATTGGAGAATATCATACTAAGTAAAGTAAGCCAATCCCATAAAAACAAAGGTAAAATTTTTTCCCTGATCAGTGGATGATAATACAGAATAGGGGTAGGGGTGTTGGGGGATAAGAGAAGAATGGAGGAACTTTAGATTATGTAGAGGGAAATGAGATGGGGGAGGATGTGGGGATATGAAAGATGGAATGAGACAGACATAATTACTTTGTGTACACATATGATTACACTAATGGTGTGAGTCTACATCATGTACAACCTTATAAACAAAAAGTTGTACCCCATTTGTTTGTGTACAAAAATTAAAATGCAGTCTAAAGAAATTTAAAAAAAGACCTTACAAAAAAGAAATAACAATGTAGCAATCAGTGCTGTAGAATTAACTTTTTAGAAAGGATGTTTGAAGTATACTTCTAATTTGTCATTTTAAATTATATTTTGGAAGCAGGGATTGAACCCAGGGACACTTTACCACTGAGCTGCATGCCTGGCCCTTTTCATTGTTTAGTCTGAGATAGTGTCACTAAGTTGTTGAGGCTGGACTCAAATTTGCCATCCTCCATCTTCCCAAGTAGTTGTCATTATAGATGTGCACCATCCTGCCCTGTGTGCTTCTTTGCCATTCAGAAGGTTTTGTTTTCAGAGTGCCTTATTAATATTTTAAATATTTGTTTGCTCATCCAGGTTGTTGTGCATGGGTTTCTGTTGTAATCTTATTTAGAACTACAAAGACTAGGTCATAGATTTTATGACTATGTAGTGTCGGGGTTCCCGGGACCCCCAGCCTTGGGCACGGTCATGATGGCGCCTGGCACTGAGCCAAAAGTAGCCAGCTATACAGTAAACAACCAGCGAATTCCAATGATTGGCTAGTTAACGATGTGATTAGAGCATGCCCCCCCTCATGTACCTATTCTATGCCTGCAGCTGTCCACGCATTTACCTCGTGTGCTCTCCCCTGATTGGTTGAAGTGTATATAAGCTTGGTGGGTGGGGGAGTAAGGCGCAGAAGCTGGGAGTAAGAAGGAGCTGAGAGAAGAAGAAGCTGAGAGTAGGAGAAGAAGCAAGGAAGAAGAGTGCGAGCGAGGACGTGAGCCGAGCGGGAGAAGTGGAGCGGCCGAAGTAGGCGTGAGCCAAGCGGGAGAAGCGGAGCGGCCGAAGCAGGTGTGAGCTGAACGGGAGGAGCGGAGTGACCGGAGCAGGCGAGAGTTAAGCAGAGGGAAAGAGAGCGAGAGAAAGAAAAGAGAGAAGGGGATAGAAAAGAGGGAAAGAAAGGAAGACTGTGCACAATAAACTTCCAAAGCTTCAGACGTTTGTCGTGTCTCTCTCTGCGGCCAGAGGGAACGTGATAACTGGTGCCAAAACCCGGGGAGATGAAAATTTTATAAAGAAAACAAGGTAAGATATCTAAAAAAATTTTTTAATAAGTTAAACCGGTTATAAAAAGTTAAAGGGTATCAGGATACGCCATCAGCGGTCCTGGGGATACATGGAATGCGATCCAGTTACAGGGTATCAGGATACGCCATCAGCGGTCCTGGGGACATGCGGGATGCGGTCCGGTTAAAATAAAAACAAGGACACACGGAAGGTGGTCCGGTATCGGGATACGCCAGCAGCGGTCCTGACGTGTGGAACGCGGTCCAATTAAAAGTGAAAGTAGAAACACGCTCGAAGCGGTCCAATTAGGGTATAGGTAGCACGTGAAAAGCCGCTATAAAAATTTTAATGCACACTTGATAGATAGTTTTCCTTTCAGTAATCTCGTTGCTCCTGGCAGCTTGGCCACTGTTTGTTATTGTAACTGCCATAACTGAAGCTATTCAAATTAGTGACAATGGGGTCTGAAACGTCTAAATTCAGAATGCAGCAACCCCTCAGGGAGCTATTAAAAAACCATGGGATGCCATTAAAGGAAAAAACAGCTAAAGTATTTCTCAATACTGTGGAAAGGGTTTCCCCTTGGTTTTTGGATGAGGGCCTTTTGAATACCCTAGAGTGGGAACAGCTGGGGGAGGACCTTCGTATAGCAGATAGGCAAAACCCTTTGCCAGTAGGCACTATGGCTATTTGGTCTCTTATTAAATCCTGTCTGCAAGATAAAAACAAAAAACCTTCACTCACTGAGCCTTTAGCTGAGGGAAGACAGGTTTTGGAAGAAATAAAAGAGGAACGCTCATATCTTTCTCAAAATTCAGAAAAAGGAACTAATTCAGATGAGGAACTATCAGAAGGGGAATTATCAGGAGAGGAACTGGAAAAAAGAGTACAAAAATTAAGACTAGATGAAAAGCCCCCTCTAGTGCCTGTGTTGCCTAGTGCACCTCCCATAAATAGGGAACCCCCTCATGAAGCGTCCGGTTTCGGATTACGCTCAGAATGGAGTCATCTTGGATCTGTAGCGTATCCTGTTTTTGAGGATGCTCAAAATCAAAGATTCCACCAACCCTTAGACTTCAAAATAGTGAAACAGTTAAAAGAAGCAGTTAGCACATATGGTCCTCAGTCAGCTTTTACTATAGCCTTAGTAGATACCTTGACATCATTAAACTTAGTGCCCCAGGACTGGACTAATCTTGCTAGGGCCGCTCTGTCTGGGGGACAGTACCTTATGTGGAAAACATCATGGCAAGAAATATCTACGGATACCGCCCGCCGAAATGCGGCAGCGGGGAATCCCCAAGTTGATAGGGACATGCTTATGGGCGTAGGACCTTATGAAACCCTTCAGGCACAGCTTAATTATCATCCAGCAGTCTATGCACAAATTGCCGTGGCTGCAACCAAGGCCTGGAAAACATTACAAGGAGCAGGAGATTTGCAGGGCCAGTTGTCAAAGGTAACTCAAGGGAGTAGTGAGCCCTATGCGGACTTCATCGATAGGCTAATTCAGACAGCATCACGCATCTTCGGAGATGCAGAGCAAGCCATGCCCCTAGTAAAACAATTGGCTTACGAACAAGCCAACAAATGGTGTAGGGAGGCCATAAGACCATGGAGAAACAAAGACTTGTCCACCTACTTAAAAGTGTGTAGAGATGTAAATGATACTTCGGCACAGAGCAGTGCCTTTGTAGCAGCCATAGACAGACAAACCACCTTGTTGCCTGCCGCACTTGCACAAGCCCAGGGGAGGTTCCCTTCAAGAACTAATAAAGAGCCTTTAGGATCATGTTTTGTGTGCGGACAGAAGGGACATCTAAAAGCCACTTGTCCAAACAAAAGGCCACCCTTTGCTCAAGGTGGGAACATCTATACAAAGAATAACTTGGGAACCGGACCTGGGCTATGTCCAAGATGCAGAAGAGGAAGTCATTGGAATAGTGCCTGTCAGTCTATTAGAGATAGGGAGGATAATTTCCTAGGGTTGAATCCTAAACTTCAAAAAAATGGGAGACAGGGCCCTCCCCAGGGCCCGCAACAAATATATGGGGTAATTCAACAAGTTCCCCGATGGTGGTATCCTCCCACAGAGAAGGGGAGCGCAGAGCCACCTCAGGAAGTGCCGGATTGGACATCTGTGCCACCTCCAGACTCATACTAACCCCAGATATGGGGGTGCAGATGATTGATACTGATTGGCATGAAAAAATCCCACAGAACAGTGTAGGAATATTACTAGGTAGAGGTTCCTCAACACTAAAAGGACTTATAGTACACCCAGGGGTTATTGATCCTGACTTCACTGGACAAATAAAAGCCTTGGTCTCTTCACCAAAAGGAATTACGGTCATCTCTCCAGGGGATCGCATTGCACAAATGCTTATATTACCCAGTCGACATTCTTTGTGGCCCAGTAAAAATACAAATAAAAGACAAGGAGGTTTTGGATCAACAGGAACCACTTTAATAAACCTTACTATGGATATGGGACAGAGGCCCCTCCTAAAATTAAAAGTGGGAAATATGAAATTTACAGGTTTATTAGATACGGGAGCAGACAAAAGTATTATTAGCGCAATGGTCTGGCCAAAGCACTGGCCATTGATCACAGCAGCTCAGAGCTTGAGAGGCTTAGGAGTAGCAGAAAGCCCCAAAGTGCTTCCTCATTATCGTGGAAAGATACAGAGGGACACACAGGAATATTTCAGCCATATGTCTGTAATGTTCCTATTAGCCTATGGGGACGAGACGTCCTGCAGCAAATGGATATGAAACTCACCACTGATCAGACTTACCAAGGGACTCCTGTAAGAAATATGTTACAAAATATGAACTATGATGATAAAAAAGGATTAGGAAGACATAGTCAAGGATCTACCCAACCACTGCCTTTACTTCCACCAAAAAATGATTCTCATGGATTGGGTTTTTCCTAGGGGCCACTGATAAACCATCAATCCCTATAATATGGAAAGATGATAAGCCTCGCTGGATTCCACAGTGGCCCCTAACAAAAGAGAAGCTAGAGGCAGCTCATAAGTTAGTACAAGAGCAGGTACAAGCAGGTCATTTACAACATTCTACTTCTCCTTGGAATACTCCAATATTCTTAACAAAGAAAAAATCAGGAAAATGGAGGTTATTACATGATTTAAGAGCCATAAACGAACAAATGTACCCTATGGGACCCATCCAATGTGGACTCCCTCTTGTCACTGCGCTACCAAAAAATTGGCCTACTATTATTCTGGATTTAAAAGATTGCTTTTTCTCTATACCCTTACACAAAAATGATTGTTGGAGATTTGCCTTTACTTTGCCCTCTCTTAATCACACTCAGCCTGACCAGAGATTCGAATGGACCGTGTTGCCTCAAGGTATGGCTAACAGTCCTACTATATGTCAAATATACGTAGATAAAGCGTTAACAACTACTAGACAAAAGTTTAAGAGATTGTTGATTTATCATTATATGGATGACATACTTATTTGCCATCCAGAAAAAGAAGTTTTGTTAGAAGCATTACAATTTATAACTCAAGCATTAGAAAAAAGAGGACTAACGATAGCCCCTGAAAAATTACAATTAGAGGAGATCCAAGAATATCTGGGTACAAGGCTCACTGCCACTACAGTCAGACCATCAAGGTTGACCATCAGGACAGATCAATTGAATACCTTGAACGATTTTCAGAAACTCTTAGGTGACATTAACTGGATCAGATCCTATTTAAAATTATCCACAGGGGAATTAAAACCTTTATTTGATATATTAAAAGGTAATCGTGACTTGAATTCCCCTAGGAAACTTACTCCCGAAGCACGGATATCCTTACAGCTAGTAGAGAATAGACTTCAGCAGTGTTACGTTGATCGTTGTGATCCTACTCAACCATTAAGTTTAATCATAATCTCAGAGAAACATACCCCTTTTGGCATAGTTTGGCAAGGAGGACCTCTGCAAAGTATAAATCTCCCTAGCTCTCCAGCTAAAACATTACAATCATATCCCCAAGCTATTGCTCAGGTAATATTCAAGGGAATAGAATCTTGCATTACTGTTTTTGGAATCCATCTGTCTATTATTATAACTCCTTATTCCACTCAGCAAATTAAATGGCTAATTAATAATGATGATGATTGGTCAGTATTATATTGTTCCACTTCAGCTCAGTTCGATAACCATTATCCCCAACATCCCTGGATTCAATTCTGTAAAAATACTCCCATAGTTTTTCCAAAAGTGACTAGTGTCCAGCCTCTTAAAGACTGTGTAACCATTTTTACTGATGGCTCCAAAAATGGAGTAGGTGCAGTACTTATCAGTAAACAACTTCACACCATAATAGTTCCACCCAACTCCGCACAGGTTACTGAACTTGCAGCTGTAATATTAGCCTTTAAATTAGCAGATAATCAGCCATTCAATCTTCTATCTGATAGCTTATATATCATTAACGCTTTACAGGTTCTTGAAACGGTACCCCATATTTCTTCCATGTCCACGGTAGCTTCTTATTTTACCATGCTACAAAACCTTAT